>NW_005367384.1:676794-695438 GCF_000412655.1 Myotis brandtii | reverse complement strand
AGAGAGGGGGAGAGAGAGAGAGAGAGAGAGAGAGAGAGAGAGAGAGAGACATTGGTTGGTTACCTTCCCTATGTGTCCTTACCTGCGATTGAACATTGTGGTGCACAGGACAATACTCAACCAACTGAGCCACTTCAGTCGGGCATAACTCTTAATTTGTATATTAAACATTTGATACATTTTTACCTTTTAATAAAACTTTAAAATCAACCTTATTGAGGTATGATTTACATACAGTAAAACGTACCACTTAAAGGTACAGTTGAAGAGCCTTGACAAGGGGATACACTCTCGTAACCACCATGGTCAAGATAAAGAATATTTCTTTCAGTCCTAAAGGCTCTCTTGTGCCCCTTCTAAATGAACCAGTTAATTGCCTCTCCCCTCAACCCAGCCAATGATTTTTTCACTTTTTTAGAAAATAAATGAGAGCTGCAATACTCCCCTCCTCCCCCCAGTGCTGATGGATCAATCTTGGGTGGCCCCCAGCGTTGGAGTGGTACTTCTGGAACATTGCTGTATATCTGGATCACCTGGCGGGGGGTGGGGCGAGCTTATTAAAATGCAGCTCCCCAAGTCACACATCAGAACTTCTGGTTCAGAAGGAGCTGGTTGGGGCCGGGATCTGAATCTGCGTTTTAACATCACCCTGAGGATTCCTTTGCCAGAGGCACAGGGATCACACTTTCAGAACCAGGATGTGAGGATCACTTCCTGGTAGAGTGAGAGGCAGGTTTTATGTGTGTGTTCTTTGCGGTGGGTCGGGGGAGTGTAAAAGGGAAATGGGTTCTTTAGTGCAGAGTGAATGAAGATGAAGAAAGTACTGTTTTCTCCGAGGTTAGGTGACATATTCCTTGCTTCTCTATGGTACTGTTGTAGGGTACCCCGATGAAGAAAGTACTGTTTTCTCCGAGGTTAGGTGACATTTTCCTTGCTCCTCTATGGTACTGTTGTAGTGTACCCCATGAATCACACAAGGACGCCTCAAGAAGTCTAATTAAGGAGCCACATTTATTTCAAAGCCGGCGACTACATGGGGGCAAATGCTCTCCAAATCTCGTAGTGCCTGAGTGAGGGCAGTAGCCATCTTTACAAAGGCAAAAACCACATCCTGCTAGACATTGGAATGTGGAATTATCTTTCGAAAGCAGTTTTACAGAAGCAGAATTGAGCAAAGTTAATAATCCTTAAAGGTTATCTATAGTTTCAGCTCCTGGAGCCACTGAGTCACCAGAAAATATTCCTGGAGCCACTGAGTTAAGGAAAGCAATTTTGTGGTTCTGGTCCTCAGACACAGGAGAATAGCCTTTGGGGTGTGGGCTGGCAACATAATGGGGTGATTTATGTGAGTTTCCAGGTCTCAATCTGGAAACTGAGGTAACTACCCTATTGTTTAAGCAGGTGTGTACAGAAGCCAGAATAGCAGGGTTAAAATTCAAACAGCAGTTTTTACCGAGATGAATGTTACTCTGCTTCATTGCTTCAGTACAATTGACTGGCGATACAGGAAATGAGGACATTCCGGTCACCCCATCAAGAATATTTCTTGAGCACATACTTTGTGTCGCGGACAGTAGACTATTCTGAAGCTTCTGCCCCTTCCTTTCTCACTAAAAGAAATCCTCAAATACGGTTAAGCGAGTTAATACTTCTCTCTATTTTAATATTCTTAACTTCCCAGGGGATCCATGTTGGAAGCTTGGCAGGGGGAGAAGGGGCGTATACGATGAGAGTAGCCTTGTCTGACCTGCTTCGTCTAATCAAGATTTTGGCAATACTGCCACCACCTCCTACTCTACTCTTGCCACTCCCTACACTTTTTCTCCCTCCTGATATGGATAGCACCCAAACTTTGCTGCCCATTGGAATCACTTGCAAAATCTTTAAAAAATTACTGATGCCCGACTCCTACCCCCTAGACATTCTGATTTAATGTCTGACATGGGTATTGGGATTTTGTAAAAATCCTCACCTGAGCATATGTATATTGACTTTGAGAGAGAGGAAGGGCAAGAGAGAGGGAGACATAGATTTGTTCCACTTACTCATGCAGTCACTGGTTGATTCTTGTATGTGCCCCGACGGAGGAGACACTCCGCAGCCGCTCACCTGGACGATGCTCTAACCAACTGAGCCACCGGGTCAGGACTAGGGTTTGTTTCATGGATAACATGTTATTCTTTAGACCGGTGTTCTCTAGATTTTCTCTCTCACACATCCTTTTTCACCTGGCTTATATTATGGTGAGCTAGTTCCTGTTTTCTGTGCAAATTAAGTACCTCTTTGTTTTTACCAACCCCCCACCAGGTGTTGAGAAGCTGAGAGGGTGAGGGAGAGACGGGGAAGGAGTATTTTGATACAAATTACTGTAAAAAACACTAGACTCTCCCTTGGTTGTTATCTTTCCCCCGTTGGTCCGTTGTGGAGCCCAGAGCTGCTGCTGTGTTTACCGACTTGTGAAATGGAAGAGACCCGTTCAGGAACCTAACCCACAGTCTAATCGGACCTTTGCAGCCCTGGTTCTCAGCCTCGGGGCCTCACTTCCCGTCGAGCTAAATCGGTCTCTGAGGGTGTGGCCCAGGTTGAGGTATTTCCAAACACTCCTGGCAACCTAAGAAACGCTCAAACCTGTGGAAAATCTGTATGAGTTTAGCTGAGCCAAACTGACGACAAGGGAAGCAAAATCTCAACGGATTGAGAAAATGCTCTGCAAAATGGCAGTTTTGCATCTTTCGACATTACAATCAAAGGAGGAAGTGCAAGGGGGTTACAGGAAATCCACTGGTGGTAGATTGGGAAGGCGGGAGAAAGCAGAGCGGGGAAAATCTCTAGAACTGGATAAAAAGTAAAAGGAATAGATACATTTTTTACAGAGGTGGGTGCAGGATAGGTAACAGTTAATTAACATAATAATAAGGTGAAGATTTGTGGTCTTTGCTCTCGTGTGATTGTGCTTAGAGTGGTGGGGGAAGGGAAATTATTTTGATATTCTAAAGAAATGTTACGGTAAATGCAAAAAAAAAAAAAGACCGCAGACTCATTAAGGTAAACATTGACCTTTGTTAGGGAAAAATACTGGCCTAGGACGTGACTACCACCACGAACTGTTTTAGTTAAAAAGTTACAATTGCAGACTACCCTATGTGGCTACTTTTGGTCTGAGTTTGTAAGGCTGCATGTAGGCCTCCCTGAGCTTGTCAGGTTTAGTATGTGGCGCCTTTTTCGTCCAGGGATGACACCACTCCGAAGGTGGGGGAGGATGTATTTGCCAGGGTTAAAAGAACATTTTGTTTTGTGGCTGGAAGAGCAAAGTGAGGTCATTTGCGTTTAAGCGTTTGGCCTGAGATTCCTGAAAGAAACAGTTCTGCCTCTTTCAAGGCCTCCTCTGCTGTTTTTAAAGGCTATCTTTTATCCCACCTCTTGCTGAGTGAAGTTTATCTGCAAACAATTGTTTTTCCCTGGGCAGTTCATCATGGTTTGTAGGCAAGCTCTTTACTGTGCTAGGAGGTGGGGAGTCCTGTGGCTGCAAACCAGCCTTTTGGGGGACCCCATGGTCCTTTGTTGGAGAAGGTTGAAAGGTTCAGAGTGGGCTGGGGTCACGCACCTATGACATGAGGCTATAGTGTATCAAAAAGTTTTTATTTCAGGCGTCTGGGTGCAGACTGGGCTGAGTCCGATAAAGGGGAGTCAGCAGAGAGTGTAAGAAGTGGGGAGACTTTTATCAGCTGTTGCTGGCTGCAAGCAGTTTGGTGGTTGGCTGACATAAGGGTCTGGTCCTTCGTTCCTCCCACCGCCAGGTGTCTTCTGGTTTATCTGAACTATGCGGTGCTCAAGGCTGCAAGTTTGTGCAAGATATCTGCTAAGCACAATAAGTTTTCCTCTGCCCCGTTTTATTCTCTTTAACCCTTTCAAAGGTAATCTTGAACCTGGTACTTAATTGGACCAGCAGCCTCAGCACCACCTGGTAGCTTGTTAAAAATGCAAATTCCCTGCCCTAGCTGGTTTGGCTCGATGGATAGAGCGTAGGCCTGCAGACTGAAGGGTCCCAGGTTCGATTCTGGTCAAGGGCACATGCCCGGGTTTCGGGCTCGATCCCCAGTGGGGGGTGTGCAGGAGGCAGCCAATCAGTGATTCTCTCCCATCATTGATGTTTCTAACTCTCTCTCCCTCTTCCTTCCTCTCTAAAATCAATAAAAATATATTTTTAAAAAATGCAAATTCCCATTCCCATACCCCAGACCTACTGATCAGAAACTCTGGAGGTGGGGCCCAGCAATCTGTGTTCTTACAAAGCCCCTAGAGCAGTGGTTCTCAACCTTCCTAATGCCGCGACCCTTTAATTCAGTTCCTCATGTTGTGGTGACCCCCAACCATAAAATTATTTTCATTGCTACTTCATAACTGTAATTTTGCTACTGTTATGAATCGTAATGTAAATATCTGATCTGCAGGATGTATTTTCATTGTTACAAATTGAAGATAATTAAAGCATAGTGATTAATCACAAAAACGATATGTAATTATATATGTGTTTTCCGATGGTCTTAGGCGACCCCTGTGAAAGGGTCGTTCGACCCCCAAAGGGGTCGCGACCCACAGGTTGAGAACCGCTGCCCTAGAGATTCTGATGTAGGTAAAAGTTTGAGACTCACGCAATAGGTCTGGGATGGGGCCTGAGGATTTGCATTTCTGACAGCCTCCCAGGTGATGCCTGTCTGGGGACCTCTCTTTGAGAACCACTGCCTTAGAGAACCCCAAGAAGCCATGGGAGAGTCTCACACTATTTCTTGGCTTAAGCCCACTAGCCAATACGAGGGACCTGGAGCTGGGACAAAACGATCAGAAGAAAGTGCAAAGGAAGCTTCTGCCACCTTAAACCTGAGCATGGAGGCATCAACCTGCTACACCCTCTCTATGGTTTACACCCGTGGTCGGCAAGCTGCGGCTCGAGAGCCACATGCGGCTCTTTGGCCCCTGGAGTGTGGCTCTTCCTAAGCCTTAGGAGTACCCTAATTAAGTTAATAACAGTGTACCTACCTATATAGTTTAAGTTTAAAAAATTTGGCTCTCAAAAGAAATTTCAATCGTTGTACTGTTGATATTTGGCTCTGTTGACTAATGAGTTTGCCGACCACTGGTTTATACGCATCCTCTCTCCTTGGACTCTGCTCTCAGTTTTCCATTTAGTACAGTGGCTTAAGTAATCCAGAATGGTGCTTTTTTCCCCTCTTTTTTCCTTTCTGACTTGGAAAAGTTTCAGATGTCTGTTTTTGTTTGTCCAGATTAGGTTTTGGTTTGTGTTTTGAGATCTGGGTATCTGAGTCATCTTTGAATTCTCATTTTACCCAGCCTTAGTTTCCCAAAGTAAACAGTACACTGTTACCTTAGGATTATTGTGGCAAGTAAATTAAATAACAAAGTTCCTGTCACTTAGTGAATATGTAATAAATGTTAGTTTCTGTACTTCCGGTCTTACCCCCAAATAGGTGAGCACAATCCCACCCCCATCCTGTGGCTGATCAATATGCTGAAATTAGGGCAAAGATAGAGAAGTCTAGGGAATGTGGGGAAACTGAGGGTTTCCGAGGGAGCGGGGTGAGGGGTGGGGGCTGCAGGTCAGAAACCAAGGCTCGACATAGATGTTGCAGACTGAGGCTGGGTTCAAGGCGCGTATCCTGGAATCTAGAGGAGCGAGCGGTTTGCCCGAGGATGGAGAAGGGAAAGGAGAAGTGAAACTGGATGGGCAGCGTGTGTTGGGTGGGCTCTTCCTCAGGCAGGAGTGTCCTGGCTGGGCTTGGAAAAGCCTGGAACGCAGGCTTCCAGGCAGAGGAGCCCCCATTAGGCCGCCTGGCTGCCTGTAGTATTTAGAGGAAATGCTGACTCCAGGGACCTTGGAAGTGCCCCACTCCTCCGTTAGGACATGGCAGACACCTAGTTGTGACCAAAGCTGTGTCTCTCTGGGACCTGGAGAGGGCTGGGTCCTCTTCTATGACCCTTTTTAGGTGGCAGGAGAGGTGCCATAGTCTTGGCTCTGTGTTCAGGATGTCTGGATTGGAGCTAAAGGGAAAAAGATTCTTAGTTCCCTCTGATAAACACTTGTTACTTATCTCCCAGGCAGAGGGCAGAACCTGTCTAGCTAGTGGTGGGGTGTTTCAATGAGGTTCTTTTCAGCTCCATATCAAGAGGATCATTAATGGCAACGGCCAGGGGAGTGAGATGCCCTATGAGGTAATGAGGCTCACACACATCCTAAAGCTGTGATGGAGGGGCTTTCTGTTCTGGGCTGGAGGCTGGGCCCTTCCTGCTGTAGATTCTCTTCAGATCACTCCCTCCCATGCGGCTTGAGGGAGTGATAAGGTGGAGTCTTCGCCCAGCTGCTGAGGGCTCTGGGTGGTGAGGGTTGCTGGGGAGCAGTTATCTGAAACCACAGAACCCAAAGCAAGCAGAAAGCTGAGGTCAGCCTTATCTGGAAGTGCCAGAAATGGCTGAAAGCCAGGGCCACCTGGTGGAGAAAGCGGCGAGGGCCGCCTGAGAAAATGTCTGGGATAGAGGCGGTGCCAGAGCCTGGCTAGCTGCCCTTGACTTCTCTGAGAAGCGGGGTGCGTGGGAGGGCTGCAGGGTTGTGAGGGGGCTGGCGGTTACCGATTCTGTGATTTTTCTCATGAAGGCTCCACCGCTAGATCTGAAGGCAATTCCAGAGAATTTCAGAAATGCCTTACACACAGGCGGCAGCCCGAGAATGGGTGACTTTCAAAGATGAATTCTTAGAGAATAACTTTTACCTTAGATGTTTACATTTAAAAACAAATGATCAATTTCAGCAAGATCATTTTGCAAAGTCACTGGCATTTCTTTTTTCATAGTAATAATGAACTAAAAAAATAGTGGCAACAGATAAATGTTTACTATTTGGGAAACGAAGGAGAACTGTTAAAGATTTTAATTCTCAATAAGGAAAATAGAACAAGGCAAATAAATGGAGATATTTATTAAGTGCAAATTAAAAATATAAGTGTAATTCATACCTATTTGAAATAGCAAAATAATAAAACTCAATGTTAATGTGCTTGTGGGGAAATAATCACACTCACATATTGGTATGTTTTCTGGAGAGCAGTAGATCCAAATGAAACACAAGCTGCCAAGAAAATAATTGTGTCCTTTGGGGAATACTCCCAAAGGAATAATCCCAGGAAAATAACAGACAGGAAGAGAGGTTATTTGCATAAAGGTAATTGTAGTCACACTATTTATATAGTGAAAATCTGGCCATAACCTAACCACCTGATAATTTATAATGGTTGTGCAAACTAGAAAATAGAACATCCCATCATATATATTTTTTATTGATTGATTTTGATTGGTTGCTTCCTCTTTTTAAAAAATATATTTCTTTATTGATTTCAGAGAGGAAGCAAGAGGGAGAGAGAGATAGAAACATCAATGATGAGAGAGAGTCATTGATGCCTCCTGCATGCCCCCCACTGGGGATCGAGCCCACAACCCAGGCATGTGCCCTTGGCCGGAATCGAACCTGGGACCCTTCAGTCCACAGGCCGACACTCTATCCACTGAGCCAAACTGGCTAGGGCTGGTTGCTTCTTTTATGTATCCTGACTGGGGATCGAACCTGAAACCTTGGCGTATCAGAACGACACTCAAACCAACTGAGCAACCCCACCAGGGCAATATCCCATCATATTAATAACTATTAAAATCATAAATCTGAGAACTTTGGTGATACATTAGGTAGCATATGTAGATTAAAAAGTGGAATGAGTTTGTTATGTAGACAGTGCTAACTGTCAAATTCTTGTTTGTCCGATGAAACTATCAGTGTTCTCAGGGCTTCTCAGTGATCTAAGTCAGTGCATCTTGGACTTCAATGTGATTTCATCATTTGGAGATATTGTTGGAAGATGGATTTTGATTCAGTAGGACTAGGGTAGGGCCTGAGATTCTAAATTTCTGACAAGCTCCCAGGTGCTACTGGTTCTCCTACCACACTTTGAATAGCCAAGATCTAAATCTTTGCCACTTAGTATGGTGGCCACTAGTTATATGTGGCTATTCCAATTTAAATTAATTAAAATAAAGTAAATAGAAAATGCAGTTCCTAAGTCTCACTAGCTCTATTTTAAATGCTCAGTAGCCATGTAGGGCTTACATCTTGGAAAGCTTGGATGAGAGAGCAATCTCATTGTCAGAGAAAATTCTATTTGGGATAGTGTTGACCTACATAATCAAAGACTTAAAGTGAAGGGGGTTTTTATCTCTTTCTGTAGACTTCTTTGAATTCTACCATTAAGAGCTCGTTACATTCCTTTATAGTCACAAATTATACAGGTATACATTGATATATAAGATGAAGAAGAAATAAAGCAATGAACACTTTTGTGTAATTAAAATCTTGGATAAATGGAATTCAGTTTTCTCCCTGACTATAGTCAGTCCATAAATGTGTTATTCTCATTATTCTTTGTCTCTCGTTGAGCAATCATTTCTAATAAATTGGTTTCAGTTTTTTTTAAATATGTTTTTAAAAATTGATTTTAGAGAGAGAGGAAGGGAGCTAGAGAGAGATAGAAACATCAATGAGCGAGAAACATTCATTGGCTGCCCTCGAAATGTGCCCTGACTGAGGGTTGAATTATGCCCTGACTGGGAATTATACGGGCAACCCTTTGGTGCATGGGAGGATGCTCCAACCAACTGAGCCATTCTGGCTGGGCCATCAATTTATATTTTTAAAGTGCGATTTCTAAGCAGGACCAACCTGTACTAGTTATCAAAGGATGTGGGTCTTGATTTCCAATGACTGAAAGTTCCCTGGATGATTTTTAAAAATTTTTGTGAATTGGAAATACTGACAATTGTCATTTTTTCCCCCCAGACATTTGTGCAAATATTCTCACGATGTTCTCTCAGAAGCGAACTTTATAGTCCTGAAACGTCATCAGATCTCTGGACTGAACAAAGAAGAATTAGCAGTGCTTCTCGTCCAAAGTGACCCTTTTTTTATGCCTGAGGTAAGTTATGATTCCTTGGTTTAAAAAGCAGGAAGAATATATAATTGGCAGTGTTGTATCATGGATGTGTTGGAGTAAGACCAGGAAGGAACTCAGCACCAGGACTCTCACGGGGCAACACCAACAGATGGCTTTTGTTGAATGACCTAAGAGATTCCAGCAATTTTACTTCCTGCTTGAAGGTTTATAAGAATTGGAGTCTGGAATGTCTCCTCTGCTAGGCTGCTAGGGAGCCTGGTGTGAGCAAGTGTGATCTGAAAATGCAGTAGTAGGACTAACTGAATGCTCGCTCGCTTTATTTATTTATTTTTGGTTTTTTAAAATATATTTTTATTGATTTCAGAGAGGAAGGGGGAGAGAGAGATAAATATCAATGATGAGAGAGAATTATTGATTGGCTGCCTCCTGCACACCCCACACTGGGGATCGAGCCCACAACCTGGGCATGTGCCCTAACTGGGAATCAAACTGTGACCTCCTGGTTCATAGGTTGACGCTCTACCACTGAGCCACGCCAGCCGGGTGTCTGCAGACTTTTAAACTAGCGTCCTCCAGTCCTGCATCAGATGGCCTGGCCTCAGGCATAATAATGTTTCTTCTGCCCTCCTTTCAGTAGGAACTACATCTCTGTAGAGCTAGATATACCTACGTCCATAGCCATACAAAATTATCTTCTTTGGTTGATCTTTTGAGATGCTTTGCCACATTCTGTCTGGTAGAGACTTGATTCTGCATTTTCAACAGTTGCAAGTAAGACCCACCTGTCTTCTTAATGAATTGATATCTACAGGTGGGCCTTCCTCCTGGAGGTGCCCTCATAATGTAGGGCTCACCTTGGGTCCTGTTTGGTCCTATCTGTAGCTCACCATTTTACTCTGATTCTTCCAAAGGATTATCAAATTCATATTTCTTTTAGTGAGTCCGCAGGTTCCTTCTGCCCCAAAGTCATGATCAATTGAATATAAGTCATTAAAGACGGTGGCATACGCATGCATTGTCCCCTTTGGTATATGCTTCTGAAATTTCTGTGTAGTCAAACTTGCCTTAATGAATGTGTAGCAGACACAGGAAGGATTTTTGTCTCTGACTCTCATTCTCTCCTCTGTAGATATGCAAAAGCTATAAGGGAGAAGGTCGAAAGCAGATTTGTGGCCATCAGCCCATGTGCGAAAGACTCCACATCTGTGAACACTTCACCCGAGGGAACTGTGGTTTTACCAACTGCCTCCGGTCTCATAACCTAATGGACAGGAAGGTGCTGGAGATGATGAGGGAGCACGGACTGAGCCGGGAAGTGGTGCAGAACATCCAGGACATCTGCAACAACAAGCACAACCGGAGAAGGCCCGGGTTGAGAGGTGAACCCTGTCTACTTGTAAAAATATATATGTTTTTATTGATTTTTAGTGAGAGAAGAAGGGAGAGAGAGAGAGAGAAACATCAATGTGAGAATCTAACATAGATCGTGCCTCCTGGGGATTGAGCCACAATTTTTTCATGGTGCATGTGATGACGCTCAATGGACTAAGCCTCATTGGCCAGGGATATACTTTCTACTTTTTAATGGAATAAAGAGAAATCACAAGGAAAGAAAAATCACCTACAATCACTCTACCTCACCACGTAAAACCCTCTTCATTTTCCCTTTGAGACCTTGTCCACATTCATACACAACTTTTACATAATCACAGGGGTGGGCAAAAGTCGACTTACTTACAGCTGTTTGTATGGAAAATGATACAATAATTAAAAACCAATCAGGTTTTAAAAAATGTTTATCATTTTCTTTTCTTTTTTTTATACATTTGTGTGTTTGTTTTTTAAATATATTTTTATTGATTTCAGAGAGGAAGGAAGAGGGAGAGAGAGATAGAAACATCCGTGATGAGAGAGAATCATGGTGGATCGGCTGCCTCCTGCAAGTCCCCCACTGGGGATCGAGCCCACAACCCGGGCATGTGCCCTTGACCGAAATCGAACCTGGGACCTTTCAGTTCGCAGGCCGACGCTCTATCCACTGAGCCAAACCTGCTAGGGCTGTTTATTATTTTTCTAAAAGCTACTTGATAAAGCTTTTTTTTAAAAAATAAAAAATATGTAAGTTTTTTTTAGATTAACCAGTTGTTTACATTTTGTCACAATTGTTTCATTGGATCGAGCCCACAACCCGGGCATGTGCCCTTGACCGAAATCGAACCTGGGACCTTTCAGTTCGCAGGCCGACGCTCTATCCACTGAGCCAAACCGGCTAGGGCTGTTTATTATTTTTCTAAAAGCTACTTGATAAAGCTTTTTTTTTAAAAATAAAAAATATATGTTTTTTTTAGATTAACCAGTTGTTTACATTTTTGTCACAATTGTTTCATCGCTTTCTATCTCTGTCCATATATATGCTCACACATATAACATTTTTGTGTTTAAAACATTTGAGGTATGCTGTCATCAGGAGACTCCACACCTAAATATCTGAGCATGTACCTCCTCAAGGCAAGGCCATTCTCTTACATAAACCACAATACAATTACCATAGGAAATTTAGCATTAATACATGCAATTTATTTTATTGTTCTCAGTACTGTTTCTTTAAAAATGTGTTTGTTATTTTTTAAGTTTCGGTAAAGTAGAAGATAAATTGACTGTTTTAACCATTTTAAGACAGTGCAGTAGCATTAAGTACATTCATTCACATTGTGTGCAAGAATCACCATCATCCATCTCCAAAACTTTTTTTTTTTAAATATATTTTGATTTTTTTACAGAGAGGAAGGGAGAGGGATAGAGAGTTAGAAATATCGATGAGAGAGAAACATCAATCAGCTGCCTCCTGCACACCCCCTTCTCGGGATGTGCTCACAACCAAGGTACGTGCCCTTGACCGGAGGCGAACCTGGGACCCTTCAGTCGGCAGGCTGACGCTCTATCCACTGAGCCAAACCAGTTAGGGCTCCAAAACTTTTTCATCTTCCCAAACAAATTCTGTGCCCATTAAGCAATAACCCTATTTCCCCCACCCTTGGGAACCATTTTTCTTTCTGTCTCTATGAAATTGATTACTCCAGGAATATCATAGAAATGGAATCATACAGTATTTGTCTTTTTGTGACTGTCTTATTTCACTTAGCATAATGTCTTCAAGGTTCATCCAATCCATGTCAGAATTTCCTTCCTTAAAAAAGTTATGGCCCTGGCCGGTTTGGCTCAGTGGATCGAGCGTCGGCCTGCGGACTCAGGGGTCCCGGGTTCGATTCCAGTCAAGGGCATGTGCCTTGGTTGCGGGCATATCCCCAGTGGGGGGTGTTCGGGAGGCAGCTGATCGATGTTTCTCTCTCATGGATGTTTCTGACTCTCTATCATTCTTCCTTCCTCTCTGTAAAAAATCAGTAAAATATATTTTTTTAAAAAGTTATAAATATATTATGCTTTGGTGGGTGTGTTCAGTGGTTAGAGCATTTGTCCATTTACTGAAGAATATTGGGTTTAGTTCCCGTCATTGGCATGTACCTGGGTTGCAGGCTTGATCCCCAGCTCTGGTCGGGGCACATGCATGAGGAAACCAATCGATGTGTCTTTCTCGCATTGATGTTTCTCTCTCTCTGTCATTCCTCTCTCCCTTCCACTCTCTCTAAAAATAAACGGGAAAAATATCCTAGGGTGCAGATGAACAACAACAATAATTGTGTAAAAATGCACTTAATATAAAATTTACCATCTTGATCATTTCTAAGTGTTCAGTGGCATTAAGTACATTCACATTGTTGTGCAACCAGTCTCCAGACCTCTTCTCATCTTACAAAACCAAACTCTTAGAATCACTTTCCATTTCCTCCTCCTCTCAGTTCCTGTTAACCACCATCTGGTTTCTGTTTCTTTGAATTTGACTCCTATGAGTGGAATCACACAGTATCTGTCTTTTTGTGACCGCCTTATTTCACTTTGCATAAGGTCCTCAGAGTTCCTTTAGGCTGTGGCCTGTGTGAGAATGTCCTTCCTTTTTAAAGCTGAATAATAATCTGTTGTATGTATACCCCACATGTTTATCCACTCATCATAGATATTTGGGTTGCTTCTACCTTTTGGCTCCTGGGAATGTGGTAACGCTGTTTTGAACACGGGTATACAGATATCTCTTTGAGACGCTGCTGTCAATGCTTTTGTGTATGTACTCAGAAGTGGGATTGCTGGATCACATGGTAACTCTGTTTAATTTTTTGAGGAACTTCCAGACCATTTTCCTCGGTAACTGCACGATTTTACATCCCACCAGCAATGTACAAGGGTTCTAATATCTCCATCTCCCTGCCAGCACTTGTAATTTTCTGGTTTTGTTTTTTTTTAATATTAGTCATCCTAATGGGTGTAAAGTGAGCGGTACTATTTCTTAAGCATTTTTATATTGTTTAATGGTAGGAACACTTGCCAATTTTTAATGTCTTGATGAGGTGGATGTTGAAGAGGCGAATTTTGTGAAGCAAACAGAATACATAATTCTAAGATTCTTTTTGTTGTTGTTGTTATTGATTAAAGTATTACATATGTCTCCTTTTTCCCCGATTGGCCTCTCCCTGGCAACTCCTCCCACCCCCCCCATCCCCCATAATTCTAAGATTCTATGAGAGGTAATAAACAATTAAACTTCCTTATATTTGAGAAATGCTTTATAGTTTACAAGGAAAGGACTTGCTCCTCACAGCAAAATAGCGAAGAAAGGCAGGAGTGTTGTTAGCCTCACTTAATGGAGGAGGAAACCGGGTCTTGGAAATGTTAAGTGACTTTTATTGCAAGCAGCCTTAAGTCAGTTTTAGGAGAGTGAAGGGCAATGCTATGAATAAATAAAAGAAATGTTTCCAAGGCCTCACACCACTGGACAGTGGCAGAACTCGTGTTCTGATCCTACATCTGACGTCTTCTCTCCCGCACCATGGTGCTCTCTCAACAGGGGAACATCTAGAGGGCTGGTTTTTGGCGTTGTTTTCCAATATGAATTTATTTATTTACTTTTTCTTTTTTTTAAAAAATATGTTTTTATTCATTTTAGTGAGAGAGGAAGGGAGAGGGGGAGAGAGAGAGAGAGAGAGAGAGAGAAGAGAGAAACATTGATGAGAGAGAAACATCAGTCTGCTGCTTTCTGCATGTTCCCTACTGGGACTTGAGCCCTCAACCCAGGCATGTTCCTTGACTGGGAATTGAATCTGACCTCTCGGTGCATGGGACGGCGCTCAACCAACTGAGCCACACCGGCCAGGGTTATTTATTTAAAAAATATTATTTTGTATTAGTTTCAAGTGTACAGCATGTGGTTAGACAATCATATCCTTTACAAAGTATTCCCCCCTATTTCTAGTACCTACCTGGCATCATACATAGTTATTAAAATACTAGAGGCCCGGTGCACGAAAATTCATGCACTGGGGGGGGGGGGTCCCCCCAGCCCGGCCTGCCCCCTCTCACAGTCCAGGAGCCCTCAGGGGATGTCCTACTGATGGCTTAGGCCCGCTTCCCTCTGCAGGAGGCTACCAGGCTGATCAGGGGAAGGCACTGCCCCCATCACTCCGCTCCTGCTGCCACTGGCGGCCCTCACAGCCACTGCGGCTTTGTCCGGAAGGATGTCTGGTCTATCCGGTCTAATTAGCATATTACCCTTTTATTAGTATAGATTATTGACTGTATTCCCTATGCTGTACTTTACATCCCTTTGACTATTTTGTACCTACCAATCTGTACTTCTCAGTCCCTTCACCTTTTTACCCAGTCCCCTAACCCCCTGCCCTCTGGCAATCACCAGTGTGTTCTCTGTGTCTATGCCAATATGAATTTACTGTATGCGAGAGAGATCTTTATTATCACTTCCAGTTAATCTACTTAAGTAACTACTTTGTTGACAGGAGAAGGATGTTTGCTTTTATTATGTTCCTGCTGTCCTCTGGTTTGGAAGAGAAAAAACCTTCCGCACACAGAATAGCACAACTCACACACATAAACACTCATGCACACTGCACACACCACACATGCATACCACATGCACACACTTCACATACACTCACAAACACATGTGTGTCATACACTTCCTCCTATCTGCTTCCCAGGGGTGTGGCTCAAGGTTGTAGAGACACCAATTCTTTTTGATATTGCTCACTTAAGTTTGGGTATTGGGTGGGGTGGGAGGGAGCAAGTTGAAGAACTTCAGGAAACTTTCTAGTTTAAGTGAATTTAGACCTTTACACTGTCATTTCATTTTTTTGGTTTAAGTTTTATGAATTCTTAACTTGTTAGGTACATCCACATCACAATATGAGCAAAATCTAGATGATTTTTGGAAAATCCTGCCTAATTTGCACTAAGCTGCCTCTCCATTCACCCTATCAGTGGTGGATAGCCCCACCTAAGCGTTTGGGGGCTTGGGAACTACATCTGAGTCCCAGGAGTGAAGCTAACAGAGTCAGGGTCAGCCTGACCTTTCTCGTTGGCGGCCTGGTGTTTTCTGCTGTGTATGGAATGGCAGGATGCCTTCATCACCATGAATGCCCTTCTCAGGATTTTTACACACTACATTAGGATAAGTAATTTGATAGAACGTGGGTAGCAAACCTGGAAAGGCTGAGAGGAATAGTGGTCAGAACTCCATCATGTTTCCCAGTTGATAAGGCTCAATGGTTGAATGTTGAACATGAGCCATAAGGTGATGGGTTCCATTCCCGGTCAGGGCACATGCCCAGATTGCAGACTCAATCCCCAGCGGGGGCGTGCAGGAGGCAGCTGATCAATGTCTCTCTCATTGACATTTCTCTATCCCTCTCTTCCTCTCTCTCTAAAATCAATAGAAACATATATATATATTTTAAAAAGAACTCAATCATTTTAACGCTACTTTTCATTGTTTTTGTCTTTTCCTAGGTCCTTCACGTAACCGGGACCCAGCAGCTAGAGGTAGAAGCAAGAGTAGAGATCGGTTCTTTCAGGCCAGTCAGGAGTTTTTTCCATCTGCCCCAGCTTCAACTGAGACACCCAGCACACCCAGTGCAGATCAGATCGGCCGCAGGTCTCCCCGGGATGATGTGCCCGTAGAGGACCTCACCTGCAAGTTCAAGCATTTGGGAAGTCAAGATGGCCCTCAGCCTTCCTCAGCCTCACCCAAGGCCGCCAATCTGGGAGGAAGCAGGCCAGTGGGAGGAACCCAGAGGTTTTCAGAGAATGGCAGTCTAGAGGACCTCTTCTATGACAGTACAGCCAGCAGTCACCTCACTTCTGATTTGACACCCACTTTCAACCGGAAGGTGCCCACATCCTGGCCGAATGACCAAGGCACCAGTAGAGAGAATTTGTTTTCTCCGAGTCAGGCTGCCTCATATTCTCCTCTTGGTTCTCTGCAAACACCTGACACCGTGACCACCAGAAAAGGTGTGGGCATGCTGTCCCCGGGCCACATGAATATCGAGGGCAGAAGTGGGAATCCAGAAGCCCAGCATTTCCCACTTTCAAATAATAATTTGGATGGGATGGCCACAGATACCACGTCCACGAGATCTTTAAATTACAAAACCGCAACCAGTAGGCAGAGAGAAAATTCATTACCTAGGAATCAGGAAATCAGAACCACTCACCCTACTCTTGACCCCATCATTGTAGATGATGGTAAACACAGAGAGCAGGTATTTTTCCACAACACAACTAATGGCTCGACTAAAGTTACATTTGAATCTACTGATGCCACTGATTTTGACTTAACATCGGCAGTCAGAGCCAGGGTAGATAAAGATGTGTTAGGCTCTGCAAGTCAGTATCTGAGACCCCAGATCCTGCGCGCACTGGGGGAGACCACTGCCCACACAGTAGTGAGCACTGTGCCCAAAGGACCACCTTTGACACCTTCCTCAAACAATAGAGCTACAGCCCCTGCGGCCCATGATCGGAACTCTGCTCAAATGTCTGTCACCTCTGCCAGCGAGCTTGCCAGGAGGACACCCGGCTGTGCGTTGAGTAAGTCACTGAAGGACAAAAGGGGCCCCATGTCGTGTCTGTAGCAGAGCCCCTGTGGCTGGCAGTTTCGCTTAGGATGTTCCCCAGCAGCTATTAAAGGGCATCGAGTTTTAGAGGGTTTGAGTTAAGGGGTGGTACTGGTAAGGAGACTGACTTAGAAGGTGGAAGGACCTGTCAGTAGAAGAGTATGGAATAAACTGCTACATATATTGAGAACAGGAATGGTTTGACCATGTTTTAAGAAGTCAACATCACTGTCATGTGACCCTAATATTCACGTTTGTTTTTATGGAGGGCTTGTTATGAGCAACACATCAATCAGGAATTTTCTTGCCCATGGCCCACTTTTGGATATTCTCTCCCACTGTGAGATCAGGTGTCTTGATTTTTGGTTTAAAATTAAGATCAGCATACATGCCTCCTCTTCCTGTTTTACAGATTCTGTATCTGACGTCACAAATACCATGGATGATCCTGGTTCAAAGGAAATTTGTCTTGACCATCTGAATAAGAGTTGTCAATATAGTGAGTAACTTAAGGTCTTTCTAGAAGTAGAAACTATTAATAGCGGTATGGCTAGCATTTACTATGTGTGAGGCATAATGCTAAGGATATTACATGCATCTTCTTTAAACTTTACACCAACCCTAGAAATAGGTTCTCTTGCTAACCCATTTTACAGATGGGGAACCTGGAGGCATGCAGATGTTACGACTTTATATGTACAAATAGCCAGGTTGGATTTTGACCCTAAACTGCCCAGCCTGCCTGTGTTCTTCACCAATGCATGCTATTATACTTTCTTCTTTTGCAATTCAGTTTTAGGTGAAATATTATGCTCATTCAGGGACCTATCTTTTCATGTACTAAAAACAAGCAAACAAACAACAAATTCAAAAAACAAAGGAATCCTAGCAGACACCCTTTTCAAAGTTCATTTCCTGTCATTATTTAGCACTAGAGGCCCGGTGCACAAAATTCGTGCATGGGTAGGGTCCCTAGGCCTGGCCGGCTATCAGGGCCGATTGGGGCCTTCTGGCTGCTGGCTGGGGCCTTCCTTCGTTCCACACTGCCCCCTGGTGGTCAGCGCATGTCATAGTGAGCAATTGAACTCCCGAGGGGACACTTTGCATATTAGCCTTTTATATATACAGTGGGGCCTTGACTTACGAGTTTAATTCGTTCCGAGACCGAGCTCGTTAAGGAGCTCGTTAACCCAAATTACTCTATCAACTCAATGTAAAAAATCGGCCAAGAGACAGCTGGTATCTCAAAAAACTCATTAGTCGGGACACTCGTAAGTCAAGGTCCCACTGTATATTTATTGTCTCTCTTGTGGCCATGCATACTAAAGACACCTGTGCTCCACAGGCCCAGTCATCTGTTGGTCATTCCAGCTGAAGAGCCACACCTGGTCACTGTTCCCTCCCCCCAGGCTTCCTATAGAAATTATTCCCATGGGACTGTGCTTGGGATGAATTCCTGTCCTCTCACTTTTATATCTCTTCTCCCCTTCCTTCCTCTGTCTCAGACTTGGACATCATGTCTGATTTCATCTTCTTGATCACTTGTTTTTTTGCCTTTGAAGAGGAGGATTCTGCCCTGTGCTCTCTAATTCAAAAGTCTTTAACTTAAAATTTT
>NW_005367384.1:675226-676688 GCF_000412655.1 Myotis brandtii | reverse complement strand
AGAGTTAGAAACATCGATGAGAGAGAAACATCGATCAGCTGCCTCCTGCACATCTCCTACTGGGGATGTGCCCGCAACCCAGGTACATGCCCTTGACCGGAATCGAACCTGGGACCTTTCAGTCCGCAGGCCGACGCTCTATCCACTGAGCCAAACCGGTTTCGGCAAAAAATTTTCTTTTTCATTGTCATAAAATACATATAACATAGATTTTTAAAAAATATATATATATTTATTTATTTCAGAAAGGAAGGGAGAGGGAGAGATACAAAGGGTAACTGTACATTTAGAATGACCTCAGATCTTCATGTGGGTAAAGGGACTTTTTGGGGAGTGGAGAATTGTTGTTTTCTGATGAGTCTCTGTGGGTGATAAAGGAACCTGGAAATATGGTTATGGGGCAGTGCAGGCAGCAGCCAGCATGAGCAAAGGTGGAGACAGACAGCCTGTGCCTGCATGTGGTCCTGGCTGCGTGGGAAAGGCAGGCCTCGATGGGAACGTTGGCAGTGGCCTTAGTTGAATTGGTTACAGTCCCACTGAGCCCTCCTCTCTGTCTTTGTAGAAGGCTGCAGCAAGGTTCACTTCCACCTGCCCTACCGGTGGCAGGTGATGAATGCAAACACCTGGGTGGACCTCCAGCCCATGGAGAGTATTGAGAAGGCCTATTGTGACCCCCAAATCTGCATGTAAGTTGGTGGCTGGACTCTGGCTTGTGAGATTCACAGTATCATCAGAGGAAAGCTTAGTGTTAGGCTTATGGGAAGAAGACACAATTTTCCTTCAGAATCCCGTGCAAGTTTTAGATAAAAACAGCAAACGCCTACTGAGTTAAGAAAAAAAAAAAAAAAGACTGGATTTGAAGTCACGCAGAGCCTGGATAATGCTAGGGATTCTGAGAATATTTTCTGACTCACGCAAAGTAAACAGTGACACGATTATTAGTTTAGTTAATATTTGTCATTGTGTCGTGCAAATAAACACCATGCAGAGGTCGGTTTATATTTCTACCAGCTTATGAAAGAACGATTAAAAGTACTAAATGATTACCTCAAAAGAGCCTTTGGCTTAATTTCACAGTTTCAGAATATGATTTGAGCAATTTTATATAGTTCCAGTGCAGAATTTTGTTGTAACTTTTAGCATTTTGTAACTTCCTTTTTGTTTGCTGTTTTCTTTCTCCTAGACCCTGATATCTCTGATTCTGTCAGGGCTGAAATAGGTGATACCACATATGACAATATTTATAAGATGCATCCTAGTTTAATAAGGAAATTCCTTGGGGGGAAAACAAATCTCATACATTTCATCATCTGCAAATTTAGTGAATTTTTGGTGGAGATTCTGCTGCTGCATTTGGCCACTAGAGGGTGGCATCAGTTATTTTCTTGTTTGTAGGTGAATTTCGCCCCCTCCCCAGATAAATTTGAAGTAGAGTTTCTTAACCTTAGCACTATTTACTTTT
>NW_005367384.1:662405-675160 GCF_000412655.1 Myotis brandtii | reverse complement strand
AATAATAATAATAATAATAATAATAATAATAATAATAATAATAATAATAATAATATAATAATTTTTTGGAGGGGGTTGGTGTAGCAGCATTGCTGGCCTTTAACCACTAGATGTCAGTTGTGATAACCAAAATGTCTATAGACATTGCAAATGTCCCCCTGGGGACAAAATCATTCCTGGTTGACAACCACTGATCAAGGAGGTGCTTCTTGGAGCAATAATTCTCAAGCCTTTTGGTCTCAGGACCCACCCCTCTACGGTCTTAAAATATATAGAGGATCCCAAAGAGCTTCTGATTTTATGTATTATAGCTATCCACATTTATCATAGTAAAAATCAAAACTGAGACAAATTATTGATTCATTTAAAAGTAAATTCATTACATGTTAATATGAATAATATTTAACTACATTTATATAATTATACAGTTTTGTGCACATAGTTATAGCTGTAGATATGTATAACTAAAAATAACCGTTTTCCAAAACAAAAATTCATTGAGAAGAATGACATTGTTTTATATTTTTGGAAATCTATTTTGAAATCACACATGATGTGGCCTCTTGAAAACTCTACTGTGCACCTGTGAGTGTACGTAAGTGAAAAAGGCACATAATGTCTTAATATTATGAAAATATTATTACCTATGAAAAGGTCTTTTGATAAACAATTGAAAAAACTGACCTACTGTGAGTTTCTAACTCACTTTCTAACCCTGAACCAGTTGTTTTGTGTGGGCACCGTCTTATTTGGGATAGTTTTTGAGGAAAGAATGCATTTTGTGATACCATTGAAATGTGGGGTAGGCAAGTGACATCACCTCTCAGTTTTAGCTGTTTCTTTTATGTGGTAAGACCGGCAGGTGTATCAAGAACATCTGAAGATCCCTTTTAGCTCTAAAATATCAGTTCTGTGCTTTTGTTAGGGAAGACCGGATTGTAGAAAACAGAGGTCAATGAAGCATTTTGATTAACTTTAAACTTTTCCCCCTCGTCAGCATTCCTTTCGGAAATTTAAAAATCAATTTCCAGAAAATGACTTGTGGTTCTGATCCCATCCGACGTCTCTCCACACCTTCGTCCGTCACACTGCCGGATAATTCTGTCTTCACCACAAAATGGATTTGGTATTGGAAGAGTGGAAGTCACAGATGGATTCCGTATGGGGAGAAGGTGAGTTCCGTTCCTCCCCTGGAGGCGCGTGTTTAAACTTGCCAACTCCAGGAGAAAACCATGACTAACATGTTTGATGCCTCCATGGTCACCGATGGAGAGTGGGTGTGGTGGAGGAAGTGGTGCTTTTCACAGTATACACAACTGTATTGGCATTGTTTTCACAGGCATGTACTGTGATTGCAATTATAAACAAAGACATATATTATTTTTAAGAAATCGCTTAAGATGTGAGTCCGCTGCATGCCCCCCTACCCTCATTATCAAGGACTGGGGTGGGACCTTGAGATAGCTTTCTATCTATTAATGCATAACTGTACAGATCACGGCTTCCCGCCAGAAAACAGGGAGAGCGGAGGATCAGCAGGCTGACACAGAGGGTCACTAGGGTTCCCTGTCTGAATTCAGGGGAACTTGAGAGGGTGGGCCTGGAGCATTTGAGGCGTACCCACATGGGGACATGCCAATTGGGGTAGACATTTAGATAAGCAGAGCTTCTCTCTAGTGTCCCTTCCTCTTTTTGATTCATAGGATTAAAAAGAGAGAAAGAGAGCCCGGCTGACGTGGCTCAGTGGTTGAGCATCGACCTATGAACCAGGAGGTCATGGTTCGATTCCCAGTCAGGGCACATGCCCGGGTTGCGGTTTCAATCCCCAGTGTGGGGCATGCAGAAGACAGCTGATTGATGATTTTCTCTGATCATTGATGTTTCTATCTCTCTCTCCCTCTCCTTTCCTCTCCGAAATCAATAAAAGTATGTTTTTAAAACAAGAGAGAAAGAGAGAGAGGGAGCACACTGACGCAGCCAATGAAAGCAGAGTGATGAGAGAGAGATTAAAAAAAAAAAAAAAGCAAGAGATGAAGTTAAAGCCAAAGACAGAACGGGCACAGGGAACACCAGCGTAAGGTTCGACATAGTTAGAGGTTGATGAGCCGTGAATCTGGCCCTGAGCTGTCTGGCTGCCAAAGCAAACAAAGAGGCAAGCTGTCACAGGATCCCTGTGTCTCCCTGGGAAGAACACACCAGTTCCTCAGGAGAAGCACCACTTTTTTCTGTTAATGGGGCCTGAGAAAAACATCTGCCACGGGGCCGGGTAGAAGGGACCGTGGGTGCTGTGGCGAGAGGTTCTCCGCAAGTCACTCCCGTAGCCCGTGGTTTCCCAGCTGTCCTAGTCTCCGTACAGGTTATCAAACAACCTTTCCGGGAACCCCAGCGAGCACACGGAGTAACAGAACTTCCCTGGGGAATAGGATAGGGGCTCAGAGATTGGGGTCTTGACCCCTTCGTCGCCTCTCTGCTGCGCTGGCCTCTGGAGCACCTTGGGGTGAACTCTCCCATGATGTTGAGCTTTGTACAGGTTCTAATGATCAAGCCAAGGATGATGTCAACATGCAGCTTCTTTTTTAAAAAATATATTTTTATTGATTTCAGAGAGGAAGGGAGAGAGAGAGAGAAACATCAATGAGGAGAGAGAATCATTGATCGGCTGCCTCCTGCACGCCCCTACTGGGGATCAAGCCCGCAACTCGGGCATGTGCTCTTAATCAGAATCGAACCTGGGACCCTTCAGTCCTCAGGTCGACGCTATCCACTGAGCCAAACCAGCTAGGGCAAAGTGCAGTTTCTTAAAAGTGATTCTGTGAGGTGCCCGTGGAAATAGAAATGACGAAGTCAAGTTAATTAGCTTTGGTTAAAATAAACTATAGGTCTCAATGGTTCTTATGCCAAATAATTGAAATTTTCAGTAAGCTAAGGGAAAAGCGTTGGGGAATATTTGCATTTTAATGACATCAGGGTTCCAGAGATTAAAGGTGGGAAGAGTGGGTGATCTCACTGAGAACTTGAAAGAGACAGTAAGCATTAAAAAGGACATAAAAACCACAAGAAAGAACCAGTCAGAAGTGACGAGTACAATACCTGCTAATAGGGTCTTACATCCAGTTTGCCGTGGGCTGCCACCCCTGCCAGAGATGGGGACAGTGCAACGGGGACCACCCCTGCCCCCTTGCTAGAGTCAACATACTTCCCTTTACCCACCATTCTGAATTCAGACCCTTCATAAATGTCTTGAGGCCTGAGAGTATGTCTTGATATTTCAGGGGTACTTCTAGTCCCTTTCATATAGTCCCTGTCAGTGGCAAATTCAAGTGCTTTTTCAGTGTTGTGGACTAACTAGAGACGTAGTCCATTGTATTTGCTTACTCTGGCTCGGTGCAGAGGAGGAGGGGTGGGTCATTTACATTTGGACAGCAGTGCACCCACTGGAGCTTTCCCTGCCTTCACCACAGCTCGCCCTGCTTTCTCGTGTGGTGGGCTAATAGAGCCACCGGGGTCTCCTTTGTGCTAGAGTGCTGGATTCTGTAATCAGGGCAGACACGATGTCCGTACGGTGGGTCTGAGTTGCTCGGTACACTTGGGTCATATTTTATGGAAGGTGTAAAAAGATGATTGCAGCCCTAGTGGTTTGGCTCAGTGGATAGAAGAGCATTGGCCTGCAGACTGGAGGGTCCCAGGTTCAATTCCAGTCAAGGGCACATGCCTGGGTTGCAGGCTCAATCCCCCTGTGTGGGGCATGCAAGAGACGGCCGATCAATGATTCTCTCTCATCACTGATGTTTCTATCTCTCTCTCCCTCTTCCTTCCTCTCTGAAATAAATAAAAATATACTTTAAAAAATATTATTGTGAAGAGCTATATTTTTCCAGCATCCACCAAGTGTAGTTCTTACAGTGTAGACTGTTCCCTCCTGGTCCTGGGATGGAGGAAACTATATAAAAGGGGAACCTTTATGATCTGGTCTGGGAGGCAAGATAATCCCTCCTTAAATCCCAGGGCTAAAATAAAATTACATAACATACAGTGGTAGAGATTACTTAAAAGCCTACCATTACTTAAAAGTCTTTACTTTTTTTTTTTTTTTTAATTAGGGCGACAGTCGGCAAATTTCGAGCATCGATTCCTCATACCTGGAGTCTGTCTTCCTCTGCACTCCGAGGGGCATTGTGCCGTTTCAGGCGGGTTCTGAGAACTTCGAGCTGAGTTTCCAAGGTAAGAGTCTGCATTTGGCAGTGGTGCCCATCGCTGGAATGGGCATGAGTGGACATGCAGGGGGCAGCCGAGAGGATGTGGGTTCAAGGTTCTTTTAGCAAGACCAGCAGTATGGGGTGTGGAAGCCAGTGGCCATCAGAAGACCCATGCTCTAGTCTTGGCTCTGACATACAGTAGCTATGTAACCCCGGGAGCAGCCCCTGGCCTCTCTCGGCCTCAGTTCTCTCATCTGTCAAATGGGGGCATTGGGCTAAGTGGTTTCTGGGGGTTCCTTCCAGCTTCACCATTCTAAGTTTCAGATTCTGGGCATGCTGCTTCCCAGCTGAGGCATAATTTTCAGGTGCTGATGACGACAGTGGAGACCCTGGGCCTGTGGGTGCCTTCAGGGTAGTAGAACCTTGCTGATCCTCTCAGGCGTCATCCTCTAGGTCACTGTTCGGTTTCATCCATCACGTTTTCTAAAGATCTGCCTTTTGCTGTGTTTATCTCAGCCACCATGGTCAGCTTCTACCCGTCTGTCTGTGTGTTTAGTAAGAAATCAGGGCAGCACTGCCCTCCCTGTGAATGTGCGGGCCCTTAGCTGCACCCTTGGGACACTCCCTGCAGATGGTCACATTCTTGGTCTTTCAGGACCTGCCCTGCAGGTGCTCTGTAAGAGGTAAAGGAGACTTGCTCAAGTCCTCAAAATGCCCAGATGGTACCTGAGATTTGGACTCTGTACTCATTACTAGTGTAGCTTTGAAGGACCTATTATACCAACACTAGAGGCCCGGTGCACGAAATTCATGCACTGGGGGGTGGGTGAACGGGGCGGAGGGCGGCACGCACAGTCCCTCAGCCCAGCCTGTGCCCTCTTGCAGTCCGGGAGCCCTTGGGGGATGTCCGACTGAGGCCCACTCCCCGAGCACTAAAGATGTCCAACTAAGCCATCAGTTGGACATCCTTAGTGCTGCCGCAGCGGCGGGAAAGACTCCCGCCACCACCACTGAGCTCGCCAGCCGTGAGCCCGGCTTCTGGCTGAACGGTGCTCCTGCACTGAGTGTCTGCATCCTGGTGGTCAGTGCACGTCATAGCGACCAGTTGTCTGCAGTTTGGTCAATTTGCATATCAGCCTTTTATTATATAGGATTTTTGAAAAGCAACCTGGCAATACATATCAAGGAGTAGTAAAATGTGCTTGGCTTTTCATCTTCTCAGGAATATTTCTTTCTTTATTTTTAAATATTCCTATTGATTTTTAGAGAGAGAGAGGAAGGGAGAGGGAGAGAGATAGACACATCAGTGATGAGAGAGAATCATTGATTGGCTACCTCCTGCACGCCGCACCCCCTCCCCCAATGAGGATCGAACCCACAACCCGGGCATGTGCCCTGACTGGGAATCGAACTGTGACCTCGTGATTCATGGGTCGATGCTCAACCACTGAGCCACACTGGCCGGGCTCTTTCTTTTTTTAATATAAAGCACTTCACGAATGTCTGTGTCATCCTTGCACAGGGCCATGCCAATCTTTTTTTTATTGTTCCAATTTTTGTATGTGTGCTGCTGAAGTGAGCACTCAGGAATTTTTCTAAGGAAATAATTCATTGGAAGAAAAATAAAAAGCTGTAGGCAAGAAGGTCTTTATTGCAGCCTTATCTAAAGAACTAAAACAGGACATGACTCAACAAATTGGGGCATTACATTTTAGTGGAGTATTGGGTACTTGTTAAAATTCTGATTATGAAAACTGTAGTAAAAGCAAAAATTGAAATTGTTAAATGAAAAAGGCAGGACCCCCAATTTCTGTTTCTGCACTTTTCTATTTGTATGCTGAAGAATCTAAAATGGAAAAGATTTTTATTTTTTATTTAATTTTTATTGTTTAAAGTATTACAAATAGTAGTACAAAAACGGGAAAGATTTAAAAATGTAATGTGCATGCTAGTGCAGCAATGTATGTAATGGGACCAAGACTAGAAGGCAATAGTGATAAATAAAAATCTCTTCTGTTGGATGATGAAAGAAATGAAGGCTTAAACATTTTTCCCCCTTGGTTGGTAGTCTATCATTTAGAGTTTGTAAAAGTTGGTGGAAAGTTGGAAGAAAACCAATGTTCCAGGTTCCTCCGTCTGGAGCAATTTGATCAGTAATCTTGTTCACTTGCAACAGAAAAAGCAGTTCAGAGCAGTTTACAGGGTCCGGACTCCTTTTCTCTTATTTCTTATTCTTACATTTTCTCATTCATTAATCGAATATTGGAGCATCAGCTGCGTGCCAGGCACTGTTGTAGCCGTGGGCAAACCAGGCATTTTCAGAAAGTGCTCACAGCCATGGGAAAGGAAGCAATGTGGTGAAGCAGTGAGAGAATGGGGGAGTCTTGGGATGTGCCTGCTTTTATGGGAGGAGGAAACTTTGAAAGAGGGGGTGCAGCCCACCAGGAGAGGGAAGACTAGCACTTCAGCTGTAAGCTGTAGATAAGCCTGAGGTTTCAAAGAACAGCAAGAAGGTCTGTGAGAGACAAGAGCAGGCACAGAAACTTGGATGTTTTATGAGCCGGAAATCAGGAGAAGGTTGTGACGTGATCCGATTTGCCCTGTTTGCTCTTTTGTTGTTGTGTATCTTTGTTTCATCTTACATCAACTATACTGAGTCATAATTGCTACAATGACGTGCATGCATTTTGAGCGTGCCATTGGATGAATGTTGACAAGTGCATGCAACTTCTCTCCTCATCAAGATGGAGAGCGGCCTCAACAATCCAAGAAGTTTCCTCATGCCTTTTTGCCATGAGTCTTCCCCTGCCTCCAACGGCTCTGCTTTCTGTCACTATCGATTTGTTCGATCTATTCTGGAACTTCCTATCAAGAGAATCTTTTAGTGTGTGCTGTGTCTACAGCTGGCTTCTTTCACTCACAGTGATGTCTTTTAGGTTTAGCTATGTTGTTGCATGTATAGTAGTTCTTCCCTTTTCATTGCTGAGTAATATTCCATTGTCAGGATCTATCATGGTGTGTTTATCCATTCACCTCTGGATGGGTATTTGGGTGGCTACTGGGAACATTCAACTACAAGTCTTTGTGTAGATACAGGATGTCATTTCTCTTGGGTAAATACCAAGGAGTGGGATTGCTGAATCACATAGGCAGTGCATGTTTATAAGAAAAGGAAATCATTGTAGCAATATATACAAGGATTTCCTCTTCAAGGCAGTCACTCTGGTTAAAGCTTGGATCTAGGTCTACAGCATGCATGAATTGAAAATGGCATTTCATACTTCATGTAGAAAAAAACCTTCAAAATATATAATTATGTCATGTAATCCTACATAATAAAGAGGTATTATGCAAATTAACCCTCACACCCTCACAAAGATGGCTGCCTACGACCAGGCCGGCAGGGGGATTAGTGAGGGACGACCAAACGACTGAACAGCAGGCTGCGTGGGTCAACCAGGCCGGTGGGGGTGCAGTTAGGGGCAACCAGGCTGGCAGGGGGGGTAGTTGGGGGCAACCAGGCCGGCTCCTTCCTGACTGCCTGCTGCTTGGTGCATCGCTATATCCTGCAAGGGGTCCCGAACTGCGAGAGGGCACAGGCTGGGCTAAGAGGGAACCCCCCCCCCCCCCCAGTGCACGAATTTCGTGCACCAGGCCTCTAGTGATATATAATCATTAATGCCTGGTTTAAGGCAGCTCACATGGATGATGTCTTGTTATCTGGCTACCCTAGCTCTCTTCTTTACCACCAGATTTATTGCTAAGATTAGATTCATTGCTAAATGCTATTTACATCTTTGTTTTCTGGGTCTTATAAAAAGGGCAGTGAAGTTTACAAATTTTTATCATGAGCAATTTCCATCCAAAAGTCTTTTCTCTCTTTATACATATACTGGTCAGACATGAATATTTGCTGTTTCACTAGCCTCTGAAAAATAACAATAAATCATTTTCTAGGACTAACCCTTAATTCTTGTTGGTTTTCTTTTTTTCTGTCTAAAGGGATGATGCAGACAAACATCATTTCCAAGACCCAAAAGGATGTCGCCAGAAGACCAACATTTGTGTCTGCCCGGGATGTGGCGCAGATGAAAAGTGGGCCAGAGTAAGTGTTCTGAGGCAGTGCTTGCTGGCAGGTGTTTACGGCAGTCACACACTGATCCCATCGACCCACTCGAGTTTGGAGCCTGTTTTCTTCTCTTTTAAAGATACGTTTTTATTGATTTTAGAGAGAGGGGATGGGAAAGGGATAGAGAGATAGAAGCGACTGGGAATTGAACTGGTGACCTCTTGGTTCATGGATCGATGCTCAACCACTGAGCCACACCGGCTGGGCTGGAGCCTGTTGTCTTGACGTTCCTGCTTGCATCCCGTTGCAGCTCCCTTTTGCATTGCCTGTGAGTGAGGTGTTTTGAAGCAGCACAGTGTGATGGGAAGAGTACTGGCGTAGGACATCTCTCTCTAACTTATAGGGGACTCTGGGCAAATCTCTTCACTACCCTCGGGCTCCGCTTCTGTAGTTGGGGATGGCTGGATTACTGGGGTGTGCCTAGAAAATGCTCAAAAGCGCTGAGTGTGGTTTTGCTGTGGGTTCTTGTGTGTATCCTTAGTTTTGTTGAGAGAATTTATAAAGGTGGGAGGCTGTGGAAGAAATGGAAAGAAAAAAGTGTTGAGGCAGCTGAGCAAGGGGATTTGGAGAAAGATAAAGTTGACAAAGGGGATTTTCAAAGGAAATTTTGCTGTGGGGGATTCAATGTAACTCTCCTCTGTGTGTCATGAAACTCAGTAAAATCTGCATTATCCATGAACATTTTGAAATGAGTTGGATTTTTTTTCCGGAGTGATGTGTGATTATGTAAAACAGATTTCAAGCCTGGCCGGTGTCCTCAGTGGTTGAGATTCCCGGTCAGGGCACATACCTGGGTTGCTGGCTCAATCCCCAGTAGGGGGTGTGTAGGAGGCTGCCAATTGGCGATTCTCTCTCAATTGGTATTTTTCTATCTCTCTCTCCCTCTCCCTTCCTCTCTGAAATCAATAAAAACATATTTAAAACAAGACAAAACAAACAAAAAGAAACATTTCAAGGCGGGTGCAAAATCAAAGTGTTCTAATTAGGTTCTTTTGGTGGTAGGAATTAAGATATTTTGTGAAAGGGAATTAGTTAAAGAATAAACATGGTGCAATAAGGAAAACATTTTACAAAAGTTCAAGGATGGGAAGAACTGAGCTATGTCAGGGCTTTAGGAGTGGAAGTCGGTTCCAGTTCTGCTTTAGAACCTGAGCAGCCTGGGCTCACAGGTCCTTGCCTGTACCTGTTCATGTGACCAGGTTAACAGCCCTGACTTTTTTTTTTAAGGTTTTTTTATTGATTTTTAGAGAGAGAGGGACAGAGAGAGAAACATCGATGTGAGAGCAGAACATCAATCAGCTGCCTCCTGCACTTCCCCTACCAGGGACTGAGCCCGAAACCCGGGCATGTGCCCTGACCGGGAATTGAACCTGTAGCCTTTTGGTGTATGGGATGAAGCCCAGCAAACTGAACCACATTGGATTTCCAGATGCTTTTCTCTGGCTAGTGCCAGACCATTTTAACCTCAGAATTTCAGTCTTCATATCCCTTTAGCTTTACTTTCTGCCACTACTGCCTAATATTCTCTGAATTTCTTTTTCTTTTCTTTTTTTGCTGAAATGACAAAATTTTATTTTTCAATTACAGTTTACACTTAATATTATTTTGTATTAGTTTGAGGTGTACAGCATAGTGGTTAGATAATCATATACTTTACAAAGTCTTCCCCTTGATATTTCCAGTCCCCACCTGGCACCATACACAGTTATTACAATATTGACTATAATTCCCTATGCTGTACTTTACATCCCTAGTGACTACATTATAACTACCAATCTGTACTTCCTTTTTAAAAAAATGTTTTTACTGATTTCAGAGAGGAAGGGAGAGGGAGAGAGAGAGCTAGAAACATCAATGATGAGAGAGAATCATTGATCGGCTGCCTCCTGCACACCCCACACTGGGGATCGAGCCTGCAACCCAGGCATGTACCCTGACCGGGAATCAAACCGTGACCTCATAGTTCACAGGTCGATGCTCAACCATTGAGCCACACTGGCCGGGTCCAATCTGTACTTCTTTATCCCTTCACCTTTTTCATCCAGCCCCCCAACCCTCCTCTCTTCTGGCAACCATCCGTCTGCTCTCTGTGTCTACTATGAGTCTGTTTCAATTTTGTTTGTTCATTGATTTTGTTCTTTCTATTCCACATATAAGTGAAATCATATGGTATTAGTCTTTCACTGACTGACTTATTTCAGTTAGCATAACACCCTCTAGGTCCATGCTGTTACAAATGGGAAGATTTTAATCTTTTTTATGGCTGAGTAATATATCTATCTAATGGTAGATATGTACCACAACTTTTTAAAAAAAATATAGTTTATTGATTTTTTTTTACAGAGAGGAAGGGAGAAGGAGAGGGATAGAGAGTTAGAAACATCAATGAGAGAGAATATCTAGTTCATGTTCTATTTTTCCCCATTGTCTCAAAAATGAGTTGATATATTCCAATTTGTATCAAAACATGGTATGAATGCCCTAGCTGGTTTGCCTCAGTGGATAGAGCATCAGCCCAAGGACTGTAGGGTCCCAGGTTGGATTCCAATGATTAGTGACATACCTAGATTGCAAGCTTAAGCCCCGGCCCTGGTCAGGGCAAGTGTGGGAGGCAACCAATTGATGTGTCTCTCTTATATCAATGTTTCTTTCTCTGTCTCTCCCCCCCTCCTTTCCACTCTCTCTCTAAAAAATCAATGGAAAAAATACCCTTGGATGAGGATTAATAAAAACCAACCAAACAAAAAACAACAATAAAACAAACATCGTATGAATATGTCATTTTCTAGATTTGTCTCTGAAGCCTATTTTAATCTATTACAGTGTCTCCTCCTTGACCTTTCTGTTAAACCTTACCCGGGGATTGAACCTGCAACCTTTTTGGTGTTAGGACAATGCTCCAACCAACTGAGCCACCTATCCAAGGCCACTTTTTTTTTTTTTTAAAGAAACCAGGTGATTTGTTCTATAGAATCTTCCAAATTCAAAATATAGCGAATTGTATCCTCATGGGGTTGCGTGTAATTTCTGTGAATTAATGGTTAGATTTAGAGGACGGATTAGATTCAGGTTCCCTTAAAAATTTTTTTTCTTAGTTTTTTGTTTTTTTTCATTTATCTTTATTGATTTCAGAGAGGAAGGGAGAGGGAGAGAGAGATAGAAACATCAATGATGAGAGAGAATCATTGATTGGCTGCCTCCTGCATGTCCCCTAATGGGGATCAAGCCTGCAACCCAGGCACGTGCCCTTGACTGGAATTGAACCTGGGACCCTTCAGTCCGCAGGCTGACGCTGTATCCACTGAGCCAAACCAGCTAGGGCTTAGTTTTTTGGGGTTTTTTTGTTTTTGTTTTTTTGTTTTTAATTGACTTCAGAGAGAGGAAGGGAGAGGAAGAGAGAGATAGAAACATTGATAAAAGAGAAACATCAATTGGCTGTCTCCTCCATGTCCCCTACTGGGGATCAAGCTGGCAAACCAGGCATGTCTCCTGACCGGGAATTGAACTGGCGACCTCTGGTGCATGGGTCAATTTTTAATCACTGAGCCACACTGGCTAGGCCAGGTTCCCTTTTTGGTCAAGAATCGTATATAATAAAAGGTTAATATGCAAATTGTCCTTCGACCTGGAGTTCAACCAGGGGGCGGTGCCAGCCAATCGGACCCCACCCATGCATGAATTCGTGCACCAGGCCTCTAGTACTATATAAGTGGTGCTTTCTACTTCTTGATAGTTTTTACGAAGAGGTCCCATAATGTCTGATTGCCCTGTCTTTAGTGATGAAGATGGGAGTGTGGGTCATTTCAGTCTGGTCCCTCCATTGTAACATTCTTTATCTGATCTCCGACTCAACGGTTTTAGTAGCTATTGATGGTCTTTGTTTAGATCTACGTATTATTGCCTGAGGGGTTACAAAAGGGTGTTTTCCTAAGTCTCTCAGTTCTTCTGTAAGTAATAGCTGTGATTTGTCTATAAAGAAGACTTTTTCTCATGCATGGTTACCCTGACATACAGTTCATAGGCAGCTGGATTCTTTCCTCCCCTGTACCTTTAATATCCTTAAAAGTTTATCATTTGACAAAGAAGCTGAGGGACACATTTACTTACTGCTAACAAATTAGGACTTTAGAAAGTTGAGCAGAACTATAAAAAAGAGCCCTAGCCAGTTTGGCTCAGCGGATAGGGCGTTGGCCTGACGACTAAAGGATCCAAAGTTTGATTCCGGTCGAGGGCACATGCCTAGGTTGCGGGCTCGATCCCCGGTTGGGGGCGTTCAGGAGGCAGCTGATCGATGATTCTCTCTTATCATTGATGTTCTATCTCTCTTTCCCTCTCCCTTCCTCTTTGAAATCAATAAAAATATATTTTTTAAAAAAGAAGAAGAATCAATGTTGAGCCATGAGTGTCCCTGGGCCGCTGCGGTCGGACTG
>NW_005367384.1:654904-661894 GCF_000412655.1 Myotis brandtii | reverse complement strand
TTTTGGCCTTGAATCACATATGAACTGGAAAATGGTTTGCTTGTTTTTTAATAGTCTAGACTTTAAATGGTTAAAAATTAGTATGAGTGTTTTAGTTTCTTAATAACTGTGGAATTAAGTTTCAGTTTCTTATTTTATGAAATGACGTGTCTCTTTTGGAATACAATGCTGGCTTTTGGCAAAAAAAAGAATCAATGCTTTTTACACTTTAAGTGAATGGGAAAATAGCATTTAATTAATTTACCAAAGTTGGAATGATTTCTGCATTTTTCAAAAAGCATGAGTGCTGGTACATCTGTATCAGAAATATGCAGGGATGTAGTCCAAAAAAAAAGAGCAAAATACCAGGAGAAAATTATCTGAGAAATCTTTGCTTAGTGGCTGGAAGTTAAGGACAGAAAGTACTTGGGCCTACGGGACAGGGGGCAAGTGAATTGTTACTCTCTCTTCTTTGTAGCCATCAGCCGGCACAGACCCTGCCAGAGCCTGGTATCTCGGTATTTCTTCCTGAGCAGAAGCTTCCCTCCCCGCCATTGAATGGATATGAGGTACCTGGTTTTTACTTTTCGGTGGGTGGCTGTGGGAAGGTGGGGAAAAGCACTTTGCTACAAGTGTGTGTATTTGTTTGAATGAAAGAACGAATCGCTTCTGTGAAACTCTGGGGTCAAGATTTAAAGGTGGGCGGCTAAATGGTGATGGTGTCACTTTCCCAGGGACGACTGCCCTGTCCCGGGAGCCTTATCGTCTCCAGAGTCCTGCCACACAGGATCTCACTGGGCAGGCCCTCTGACAACCCTGTGAGATAGGTGTTAGTACCTTACTTTATGGGCGAGCAAACGGGAACTCGGAGCGTGACAGTGACTTGTCCACTAGTTGGAGTTCAAAGGCTGTTTTCAAGGGGAGACGCACAAACTGTGCCTCAGCACGTCACCTGGTGCGGCTGGGGCGAGATTTCCTCGGTCGTTGAGCCTGCGCATCATGCTCCTCAGGGTGAAGGCTGCTTTGCTCAGGCTGCAAGGGTACCTTCGATGGCCTTTAACTCACCAGGTCACTGGACTAAGGCACGCACCTTGGGTGTCTCCCTTTACCTCTCTGCATAATGCTTCGTTAGCCATGTCAGCCTGAACAGACAGGCCCAGTGCCAACTAGTTCAATGGAATAAACTGCCAGACAGGGCAACCTAAACCAGCTTATCCCACCTGCTGTCAGAGGCCTGGCAACGATACTCAATGGCATAGGGGGCCACACATGTGGCCATCGCATGCTTTAAATATGTCCTGTTTCACATTTTTACATTAAAAATTTTTTTTTAGTTGTCAGAGATCAATAGCTATGGCTCGGAATATGCCAAAGTAAGTGCGTATTTTAGAGTGACGATGAAACACGTCAAGATTGAGAAGATCAAGAAGCTCAAGAATCCACAGCTCTTGGATACTTTTCAAAGGTTGGTGGCCATGTGATCAAGTTTCTTCACAAAGAGTTTACAGGGATTAGTTGAGGCCTATCCTTTAAGATGTATAGTCACTGGTTTCTTTTAGTAGTCAGCAGTTTCTTTGATCTCTAGTTCTCATTGTGTACACTGGAGCTTCTCTCTTTCAGCGTTAGTTTTGTAATCCAATGATTTCACGTGTCTGTCATTTAAAAGTTTTCACCAATTTTGTTTTCTAAAGCTGTTTTCTTAATGTAAGTAGCTCCATTCTGAACGCTGGTGAAAAGACATTTTAAGGCAATTAGACTCTAGTTGGCATTAATGTTGTTAACCAGTGTGGGAGAGAAATGTTCTCGGCATTAAGTTTCACATTTCCTGTGTTAGGAAAAAAATGGAGATGAAGGTCGCCGAAAAATACCTATTTTGTGCCACACACCGCGCTCACGTAGATTCTATCTGTGCGAATAATTTCGACTGGACCTTGCATGGGACTTCTGAAGGCACCTATGGAAAAGGTTTGTGCTGGAATAGAGAAGCCTGCGTCGTAGGTCATAACACGGGCTGTGCGTTGCTTCTGTTACGAGGTTGTGTGATTATTTTATATTAACCAGAAAGTCCAAACTTTCGTAGTCAAGGAGAGAAAATAGCTCACCTGCCTTAGGTGCCCAAATTAGAGTGGCAAGTTGACCTGGGACTTGATTGCCACACCTGAGTCCTGCTCCTGTCTTCCGTTTTCGGAAGAGAAAACTTCCCTTTTTTTCTGAAACACCTTAATTCTCTGAGACTCTTGGATCTCATACACACTTGCAAGCTACACCACCTGTTGGCTGTTACTCAGTTCTGGCTGTGGCTCTCTCTGACCATGTCCATACCGTAGAAGCCACAGGAAGTAGCCTCCATTGCCACGAAGAGGTTCTGATAAAAGATGGGAGCAGAGGCCTCTCCATTGCAGGCCATGCGGGGTCTCCTGGGGACTGAAGTTACATAGGTCTGTCCACACATGAAGTCTTTTCAGCTCTTTCTGTTTGCTCCTAACCTTCATGCAATTCTTAGAAACAAAACCAACAAAAAAAGTCTCTCTCGTCTTAAAGGAACACGTAATAGTTTATCAAGGTTCAAAGTGGGCTCAATTCATACAACTAAGATTAAAATCATACACGCACACCTCAAAAAAGCAAAAAGCCAATTAGTCAACAAATATTTTTCATTGATTTTCATAATGTTTTTATTGATTTTAGAGAGAGATGAAGGGAGAGAGAGAGAGAGAGAAACATGCATGTGAGAGAGAAATATCGGTTGGCTGCCTCCCGCACGCCCTCTAACTGGGATTTGAGCCTGCAGCCTGGGCATGTGCCCTGACTAGGAATCAAACCAGCAACCTTTCGGTGCATGGGGCAATGCTCAAGCAACTGAAACACACCCTCCTGGGCAGTCAACAAATATTTTTGAGTACCTGCTATATGCTAGATGTTGGGGACACAGTGGTAAACAAGTTAGACATGCCCTCCCCTCCCCAATTATTTCACATGATTAATAAAATGATTGCATGTGCAGCTGCTGGGGAGGAAAAGAATAGGTCCTGTGGGCACCTAACCCAGCTGGAGAGGTGTTCCCCAGGAAAGGCAGATAGAGGTTCCTCTGCCTCCTAGAGTGAATCAGCATGTAGAGTCAGGGACAAGTGATGGAAAGTATGGCCACACGACAGATTTGGGCCTTGACCCCAAGAGCATCGGAAGCTAATGAAGGGTTTAACTTGGTCTTATTCCGAATGTTGTCTAGTTAACAAAGCCCATTATTTTTTGTAGTGCATTTCTAGAGCTCATCCTGATCATCAGAAGCTGACTATGATTCTCTCTTTTTCTTTATATAGTCCTTCCAAAGATTCTAATTCTCTCTGAGGCAAAGAATGTGTCTGGATAAATAAAAAATGGTTATGTATCAAAAAAGTGCAAAAAAACGTAAGAAATAAAAAACAGCACAGTGTCTTTGACAGTACTATCCCATTCAGTGGTTCTCAACCTTCTGGCCCTTTAAATACAGTTCCTCATGTTGTGACCCAACCATAAAATTATTTTCGTTGCTACTTCATAACTGTAATGTTGCTACTGTTATCAATCGTAATGTAAATATCTGATATGCAGGATGGTCTTAGGCGACCCCTGTGAAAGGGTCGTTCGACTGCCAAAGGGATCGCGACCCACAGGTTGAGAACCACTGCATTACATCAATTATACTGGTTGAATGTTAAAATCTGAATAAAGTCGATTTTAGAAAGTCAGCATATTGGGAAGTCTAAGTGTGATTTGTGGAACAAATCACATCCAGCTAGGGCACAAAAAAAAAGATTTGAGAAGAGTGTTTATGAAGATGAGACATGGTGGCAAAGGCTTGGGAGGCTGTAGATAGTCTAAGATTTCTAGGACTAAAGCAGAAAAAGGGTCTTTACAAGCCATGATTGTATTTATGAAAAAATAAAAATAAAACCATATTAGCTTGCCCTGACCGGTTTGGCTCAGTGGATAGAGCGTCGGCCTGCAGACTGAAAAATCCCAGGTTCGATTCCGGTCAAGGGCATGTACCTTGGTTGCGGACACAGCCCCAGTAGGAGATGTCCAGGAGGCGGCTGAACGATGTTTCTCTCTCATCGATGTTTCTAACTCTCTATCCCTCTCCCTTCCTCTCTGTAAAAAATCAATAAAATATATTTAAAAAAAACACACATATTCGCTTAAATGTGCATATCTATATGTAAATGCCTAGGAACAGGTGTAAGAGAATTCCCACCAAGCTGTTAACTGTTTGCGAAGGAGAGTGGGAGTGGAAATGGTAGGTCAGTATAGTCAGAGGAGAGAGAGAGATAGAAACATCAATGATGAGAGAGAATCACCGATTGGCTGCCTCCTGCATGCCCCACACTGGGGACCGAACCTGCAACCCGGGCATGTGCCCCTGGCCGGAATCAAACTGGGACCTTTCAGTCCACAGGCCTACGCTCTACCCACTGAGCCAAACCGGCCAGGGCAATACTTTTTATTGACTTCAGAGAAGAAGGGAGAGGGAGAGGGAGAGAGATGGAAACATCAATGATGAGAATCGTTGATTGGCTGCCTCCTGGCCTGGGGATTGAGCCTGCAACCCAGGTATGTGCCCTGACTGGGAATCGAATCATGACCTCCTGGTTCATAGGTTGATGCTCAACCACTGAACCACACTGGCTGGGCCGGACTGTCATTTTTAACTCTAAATATTGTTGAACATCATTTACCCAGAATACCCAGTAGCGTACCTATTCACGATAAGCAATATTTCATGAATTCAAACATCTGAATTATTAAAAAAACAGCAAAAAATCATAAACATTTGCAAAAAAGTATTTAACATTTATTACTATAAATACTACAAATTCATTTTACTTATTACTTTTTGCATAGAAATCAGACTTTTCAATATATACTCATTTCATTTAAACAGGCAGAACAGGCCCTAGTGGTCTGGCTCAGTGGATAGAGCGTCGGCCTGCGGACTGAAGGGTCCTGGGTTCAATGCCGGTCAAGGGTACATGCCTGGGTTGCAGGATTGATCCCCAGTGGGGGGGCGTGCAGGAGGCAGCTGATCAATGATTGTCTCTCATCATTGATGTTTCCATCTCTCTCTCTCTCTTCCCTTCCTCTTTGAAATCAATACAAATATTTTAAAAAATAAATAATATAAAAGGGCAGAAAAGCATGTGGCAATGATAAAAATAAAAATAGGAATATTTTATTTGTTAGGAACTTGTTGATCTGCTGAGTATGGAAACCTCAGTGATTATCAGAGGGTGTTTTAGAGTTGAGGATGAGGAATCAACTGTCTTTGAAAAGCTCTGCCAGGGTTAATGGCTTGCTCATTCTATATCTCTTTCTGTCACATTTTTCACGACCTTACCATCAGTAGTAAATGACCTGTGTCCCTTACAATATTAAATGGCCTTTGCTGGAATATCTTTCGTTCATCAGTTATAATTCAACTCACCCTGCATGAATTGCATGAATTGCATCATTGTGATATCTCCACTTGGTCATTGCATCCAGTGGCTCTCACCATCACAGTGAGCCCTGCACACTAGCAAATGTTTCTGTTATTCCAGTAGGATTATGCACTGTATTCAAGTTTACTTGTATAATAAACACTCTTTAAATACAAAGGAAAGCCCTAACCGGTTTGGCTCAGTGGATAGAGCGTCAGCCTGCGGACTCAAGGGTCCCAGGTTTGATTCGGGTCAAGGGCATGTACCTTGGTTGTGGGCACAACCCCGGTAGGGAGTGTGCAGGAGGCAGCTGATCGATGTTTCTAACTCTCTATCCCTCTCCCTTCCTCTCTGTAAAAAAATCAATAAAATATATTTAAAAAATAAAAATAAATACAAAGGAAAGCTTGTAAGTATCAGTAAGGTATTGTTGACATATACTTAGTCCAGTGACTTTTTTCAAACTTTTTCATTTCATGGCACACAGAAACTAATTGCTAAAATTCTTTGGCACACACACACACAAAAAAAGGTATAATTTTGATTCATCCACACCAGACAGCTATGGTTGTGTTGGCTGCTGTTGTTTTTTTCTTTAACAATCTAAGGGGGAAAAGGTCAGCACCCCTGACTAAATAGTCAGGTATTGAATGTTTTAAAAATTCTTGTGGCATACCGGTTGAAAATGGCTGGCTTAGCCAATGCCTGTCATCTAATTAAATAAATAATCTTATAAACTACATCCTTTTATAATAATTCTTAACCTTTTTTTCTTATTATTTCTAGGAAATTACTTTACAAAAGATGCCATTATTGCCCATAAGAACTTCCAGTCTGATCCCAAAAACATCGTTATGTTTTTTGCCCGAGTCCTGGTCGGAGATGTTATCGAAGGAAAGAGGAGTTACACAAGACCTCCTCCACCATATGACAGCTGTGTGGATTCAAGGTTGAATCCTTCCATTTTTGTCATCTTTCAGAAAAATCAGATTTACCCAGAATATGTGATTGAATATACCGAAGCAGATAAAGCCTGCGTGGTTAGTTAGACATGATGAGGACACCATCATAAAGGATGCCATAGCCATTCCATCCACTTAAAAAACCCGATTGCCGCCGATAACTGTTAAACTTTTTTACATTTTCTCGCTTACTTATCAAATGCCTTAGGTCAGTGGTTCCCAAACTTTGCTGCACATGTGAATCGTCTGCAAACAAACAAACAAACAAAAATCCCGATGTTCAGAATGCATCCCCTTCCAACTAAATCACTGTTTCTGCGGGCGAGAGCCAGGCAGCGGTGTGTCTCGTAAACTTTGGGAACCACTGCCTTAGACGTAACTGTAAAGAACGATTCCTAATACTACTGTGATTGCAGCAACTACTGTCTCTCCCAAATACTCTTATAGTTTACTGTATGGCACGGTTTTGTTTTGGTTAAATTGAAAAAAACTTCATTTGGGAACTTTGAGAGAAATCTAAAAATGCCCATTGAATAAGCACATAAGACAGTACAACCTTGGATAATGATTGTGAAAAGTTGGGGGAGCGGAAT
>NW_005367384.1:647297-654885 GCF_000412655.1 Myotis brandtii | reverse complement strand
AGGTAATTTAAATGCCATTACAGACACAGCCTGCATACCGTGCCATTGCAGTGAAACTGATGTGGGGCATACATTTCGTTATCTCTACGTTTATTTAGGGAGCCCCATCCAGGTCGACTCTGGAATTCATAAAAAAGAGTTGCCGAGTGTGGCTCAGAGAGAAGTACCAACTCGAGTTAAGGGCCCGTTTGAGCTCTTAATATCATTATGTCAAAGTAGACACTTATGTTCTGATCAATATGATTCCAGAGAAGGCTTTTCTCAGGTTGGACTTTCATGAGGTGTGTGTATTTTGGGAGCACTGAGGCGCAGTCACCAGAGCCACACAGGCATGACTGATAAACTGAAGGGCTCCTATAGTCGTTCGCTATGGCAGATGAGGCTCACCGAGGAATTAGGAGCAGGGCCCTCCTGTTGCAGGATGGGCCCCCTAAGGAGACAAGATTTGTTTCCTGGTGAGCACAGAATCAGAACTAATAGGATAATGCCTCAGACAGGCTTTGTGCCTGCAAGAGGCTTTTTTTCTTCCTAATGTAACGAAATGTATGGAATTGTAGTGCAGTCAGTTTTTAGAGCAATTAAGCTGCCTGGACCAAGTTCCTTATTATGAGTCAGGTTTTTCCTTTCAATTTTCCTTTTCAAACATTCCACCCCAATCTCCAGATATTCCTTATAGTTCCTTCCAGCAGACATGTTATAAAAACTAATTAGCATTTGAGGTTTTATATGTCAGGTTTTTAATCAGTGCACAGCCTGCTACAATTCTTTGGCTTAAAGGATCCACCAGTAACAAATGTTTAGAGGACTTTTTAGCGTAGGGTTGTTTTCTGGGAGGCTTGCCACAAATACTCGTTTACTTCTTCCTTTTTCATAGTAGTTTCCGTTCTGGAGTTTTCACTTCCTGATCTTGACCTTCAATGTTGCAGAGATCCAACTTATACAACTCTCTCCGACCGCCCATTAGACATCTCTAGTGGGATATTTTACAGGCATCTCTGCTTTACCAGGTACAAAACGGGATTCTGGCTCTGCCTCCCTCAAATGAACCAGTTCCTCCCCAGGGTTCTGAATGTAAGTACGTGGTATCACCATCCACACATCTGCTCAAACAGCAGTCCACAAGTTACCCTGGACCCCCTCCCCCTACCTTCCCCTGAGCATCTAAGCTGTTCTCAAGTTCTGTTTTCCCTCTTAAATACCTTGGTCTCCTTCTACATTGTTCTTTATTTGGCAGCAAGAATGACCATATTTTTAAATTTTTTACTTAATAATCATCATCTTTCAAAACACAAATCTGATCATACCTTTAGAGTAAAGTTCAAGATCATTATCATGGCCCCACATGATCTCTCCCTTCCCTACCCTCCATCATTTATTTTCTCCCACACAAGCCGTTCTGGCTTTCCTCCAGTCCTTTGGGATTTTTCACATAGCTCATTGGTCTTCAATTAGCATCGCTGCCTTCTTTTTAAATGGCAAATACTTTGTAATGTCCACATTATTATCCTCAAAATGCAATTTAGTGGTAACGTACTCTCTCTACCTAGATACAGTTTTGAAATACATTTAAAATTAAGTAATATTAATATAAAAGGGAAGTTAAAAGTACATAACTTGGATACGACTATACTAGAAGACCTAAGTAAGTACTCAGATGTTTACATCTATTTAGAATGAATAAGCAGGTAGGAGATTAGAAGCTATTTTGTACAAAGAAGTATGGGAAAATGAAACAGCAGGGATACAAGTGGACATTAGAATAAAAACTACTGATATAATAACTTACCTTAATTGATGTGGATATTTTTTAAAAATATATTTCTTTATTGATTTCAGAGAGGAAGGGAGAAGGAGAGAGAGATAGAAACATCAATCATTGATCGGCTGCCTCCTGCATGCCCCCTAAAGGGCTCGATCCCCGTTAGGGGGCATGCAGGAGGCAGCTGATCAATGATTCTCTCTCATCATTGATGTTTCTATATCCCTCTTCCTTCCTTTCTGAATTTCACTATGTAAATGCTCCGGCATGACTACAGTATACGACATCATGAAATAGATATTTATTCCTGCTTAGAGTGAATAGCTTTGGATTTAGGAGTTGATCAGAGGCTACTTCCTATAAAGAAGTACAGGAAAATGAAAGATTAGACACTAGACACTAGAATGAAGACCAGTATGAGGGTAAGTGATAATAGACCATGTACCTTATCTGTGTATGGTAAGGGAAAGAGCGAAATTACCTTACTGTAAATAAGGATAATAAGACAAGGCAAATTACAGATTGTCTAAGAGGAAAACATATATATTCTCTCAGGCGACCTGTAGGTCCTACATAAATGTCCAGCGGACATTAGAAAGTCGTATAGATACCGAATAATTCTTCGTTTTGTGGGGCTAACCCATATACTGCAGGACATCTGTTATCCCTGGCTGCATCCACTGAGTGCAAATAATAATTCCCAGTTGTTAGGAAACCAAAACCCATCAATTTCTTTTTTCTTTTTTTAAAAATATATTTTATTGATTTTTTACAGAGAGGAAGGGAGAGAGAGAGAGAATTAGAAACATCAATGAGAGAGAAACATCGATCAGCTGCCTCCTGCACATCTCCCACTGGGGATGTGCCCACAACCAAGGTACACGCCCTTGACCGGAATCGAACCTGGGACTTTTCAGTCCGCAGGCCAACGCTCTATCTACTGAGCAAAATCGATTTCTGCCCCATCAATTTCTAAACTATCACTGGTGAGAACCACAGACTCAGTTAACATCTAGCATCTTGAGATTAGCGTGTTTACCTTCATAAGGAGTCCTATAGATTAGATTGGATGCTTGCCTCCCAAATCCGGTTTTTTAAAATAATTTGTCTCTTGCTTTGTTAATTTTTAGCGTCTATCCAACTCGAGGTTGTCTGCTTTCTGCATTAGAATGTAAGCTCCTTGAGGGCCGAGCCAACTTGCCTTGTTCACTGTGCTGTACCCCATAACTAGCTGACTGCTTCAGACCTTGATAAAATAAATTGTGTGGACATTAGCTCAAGTATTTGTATTTCAGTCGTTGAATTGTATTTTCTTCTTTAAGCTCAATTAGAGACTAATAAAAAGTAAATGCAAATTTTTCTCTGCTGCCTTCATTTGCTTTGTTTCTAGGTATCTCCACAAGACAGCCAACTGCAGACACACATGATTCAATGAGGGATAGAGAATGTGTTTTGCCCCTTCCAGCTTTATCATTCCAGGACTCAATGACGAAGGAGCCTTCAGCACATGGCTGGGAAAGGCAGGGTGGTGGTGGCAGAGAAGTCCGCAGCCTGTGGGCACATCTTTTGTTGAGGAGGAGAGAGAGAGAGAGAGAAAGAGAGAGAGAGAGAGAGAGAGAGGCTGGAAGCTGCTAAGATATCTTTTTTCCTGTGGTCGGGTAGGACCAGGGCGAGACTGAGGCACAAAAGTTAAAAGTGTAAATGGTCTTCAGAATTTTCCTTTGAAAGCCCTTCTCACTCTTTCATCACAAAGCTTGGATGGAGAGAGAGGAAAATCCCTGTGTGGCAGCGTAGATTTGATGAAAGTGAAGGCAGAATTGCCATTTGATTTGGACCTCAAGGTAAATAGCAACCTGTTGCTTGCCTGGAGCACGAAAATGCCACCAAACCAAGCATGAGCAGATGTTTGAGTTTTCCCATTAGTCATTTGTCCTATTTGTCTATTTTCTCGGGCATGTCTCAAGTTTTCAGACATGTTTAACGTTGCTATTCCCTAGGTTTAACCTCCCTCCTGTGCTTCTCACTCTTCATTTTTGCTGAGTGATCTTACCAACTTTCACAGCTTCTGATACCTAGTACTTTGATGTCATTCCCCTTCATCTTCCTTCAACTCTTGATCTGAATATACAACAGCCTACTGAGAATCAATCTTGGATTGTCCATTGCAAACTAAATATAAAAATTGAGATATAATCACTTAAGTTAATATATTTAAAAAAAAAAAATAAAAAAAAAATAAAAATTGAGATATAATCACTTAAGTCGTGTTTCTTTTCCATTATTTCTTGTCTTGCTTTTCTAGAAATCCATTCTTAACTGCCACCAGGGATATTTCTAAAACACATATCCTACAGCATGGCCAGGCACTGTTTTAAGTTTAGGGATACAGCAAATGAAATTCCTGCTTTCGCACACTTGAATCCTACAAATGCATAAATAAGCAAGATGAAAAATCAGTGGTAGTTTTCATGTGAAGGAAGTGGGGGAGAGAGAAAGAGAAACATCAACGATGAGATAGAAACATTGATTGGCTGCCTCCTGCACGCCCCACACTGAGGCTTGAGTCTGCAACCCAGGCATGTGCCCGGGAATTGAACTATGACCTGGTCCATAGGTTGACACTCAACCACTGAGCCACACCGGTTGGGCTGGGGAGCTACTTTAGACTGGGAGGTCAGGAAAGGTCTTGCTGAAGAGAAGACTAGAACTGCCAAGCTCAGAGTTGAATGACAAAACGGAGATCTCTAGATGAGGGGGGAAGCATTCTAGGCAAGGGATCATTTCACCTCCCTCTCCCCCACTAACGAATTCCTGAAGTGGCTTCCCAAAGTCTTCCTATCTAATGAAAGAGTAATATGCAAATTGACCATCACTCCAACACAAGATGGCCAGCAGCAGGGGGCAGTTGGGGAAGATCAGGCCTACAGGGGGAGGGCGGCAAGAGAGGACCAGGCCAGCAGGGGGAAGGCCGTTGGGGGGGAGGAGGCCAGTAGGGGAGGGCAGTTGGGAGGGACCAGGCCAGCAGGGGAGCAGTTAGGTGTTGATCAGGCTGGCAGGGGAGTGAGTGGCAGGCGGCAGGCAGGCAGGCGAGCGGTTGGGAGCCAGCAGTCCTGAATTGTGAGAGGGATGTCTGACTGCCCATTTAGGCCTGATCTCACACCGGGCAGTCGGACATCCCTAAATTGGCAGTTGGACATCCCTTGAGGGGTCCCAGATTGGAGAGGGTGCAGGCTGGGCTGAGGGACATACCTTTCCCGCCCCCCCCCCCCCGCACGAATTTCGTGCACTGGGCCTCTAGTCAGTATATAAGTCTAAACTTCATAGCATGGAGAGAAGGTCTTCTGACATCTGTCCACTTGCCTTCCTCTAGTTTCTTTAATGATATTAACTCATTCGATCCTCAGAACCACCCTGTAAGATAGCAATGAGGCTAGTTGAATTCCCAGGTTATGTCTTATTCATCTTTGTACTAGGTCACTGCATTAGCCGTTGGCTCAATAAATGTTCATTAAATGAGCACGGTGTTGGCAAAAAGGATGGTTGCTTAGTAAATGTACAGGTCTAGACCCGTGCTGTCCACACAACTATTAAGTGAGCCACGTGGGTAATTTACAATTTTCTCATAGCTACATCAGAGAAGTAAAGAAGCAGATGAGCCCAGCCAGTGCGACTCAGTGGTTGAGCATCGACCCACGAACCAAGTGGTCACTGGTTTGATTCCTGGTCAGGGCACATGCCTGGGCTATGGGCTTGATCCCCAGTGGGGGGGGTGCAGGAGGCAGCCTATCAATGATGTTTCTCTCTCATGATGTTTCCCTCTCACTTCCCCTCTCTTTAAAGGTCAATAAAAACATTTTTTAAAAAGTAGATGAAATTATAACATTTTTTAAAAAATATATTTTATTGATTTTTTACAGAGAGGAAGGGAGAGGGATAGAGAGTTAGAAACATCAATGAGAGAGAAACATTGATCAGCTGCCTCCTGCACACTCCCCACTGGGGATGTGCCCACAACCAAGGTACATGCCCTTGACCAGAATCGAACCCGGGACCCTTGAGTCCGCAGGCTGACGCTCTATCCGCTGAGCCAAACCGGTTAGGGCGAAATTATAACATTTTATTTAAATGTCAATATAACACAATTAACATAAAGTTATCAGTGAGATATTCTGCATTCTTTTCATTCTAAACCTTTGAATTCCAGTGAGTGTGTTTCACACATCACATCTCAATTTAGACTGGTCACATTTCAAGTGCTCTACAGCCACTTGTAGCTGGCTGGTGGCTACCTCCTCACCTACTGACTTCCTAAGGCTACCCGCACCTTCTACCACATGATAGAACACGAGAGACAGAAATTAGCCTGTTAACAACTGTGGGCCAGCTCTGACAAAAGACTGCTCACATTCCTGTATACCTGTTGGAATTTAGGATTAATTTCTAGTTGTCTATTTCTCCGATTATCCCGAAGAGACAATAGTCAGATGCAGGAGAACCTGGAAGACTCTGCTTGTTTGCACATGAACTTCCAATCTGCTGCCCACAGTTAATCCACAGGAACAGACACTTAAACAATCACAAAAGCTTATTCAATGTACAACCGGCTCCAAGACAACACTTTATTCTAGCTATAGGTGGCAAGAGATGTTATGACAGATAACCCAGATGTTAAAACAGGAATGGAATGAAGGATCATCATTGCCCCAGGCACAAGGAACAGCTCACTTGTTGCCAGATTTCTTAATTCCACCTGTGGCCGGGGGGCCCTTCACTGCCTTGGCGTTTAGACACTTCTTCCTTGCAATTAGCCCGTTTCACCTTCTCCCATCCCTCTGTCTATAGCTAATGTCCATCTCTCTTCTGTGAATAATTTACTGGTCTTCTGCTTCCACTCTTGCAAACACACACACACACACACACACACACACACACACACACACTTCATGTATAAAAAGGCTTGCAAGCCCTGGCCGGGTTGCTCATTTGGTCAGAGCATCGGCCCCATATGCCAAGGTTGCAGGTTGGATCCTTGGTAAGGGCACATGCAAGAATCAACCAAGGAGCCCAGCGCGTGTAGCAGGGTGGTTGAGCCGGGACTTGAACCAGGAGGTTGCGGACGGATTCCGGTCAGTGCACAAGCCGGCGTTGCAAGTTCCATCCCCAGTAGGGGGTGCAGGAGGCAGCCTAGCCATGATTCTCTTATCATTGATGTTTCTGTCTCTCCCTCTCCCTTCCTCTTCTCTGAAATCAATAAAAGCATATAAAATAAAAAAAGAATCAACCAACGAATGCATAAATGAGCGGAACAACAAATCTAGATTTCTCTCTCTCTACCCCTTCCTCTCTCAAAAAATAAAAAAAATGAATTAAAGCAAAGCAAACAAACATTTGCAAAACTCCAGTAGGACGGACATGCTGCTGGTGGTTTAGACGCCATGCCCAAAGAATGGCCTTATTTTATTTACTTATCAATTTATCTATTTATTTATTTTGTTAATAAACCCTGTCTTTTAAACACTTCAGCAGTGGAAGTCAAAATTTTTTTTGAACTTACATTACCTATTTCATCTTTGCAGCCCTTACCAGTCCCTCAAATTCTCTCATTTGTTTGCAAGATCCCCCTCCCCCCGCAGGCAGGGACTCACCCTGACCCGAGCCTGGCACAGAGCAGGCGCTCAGTCAAGTACAGTCCCTGCCTGGTCCGCCTCCAGGGGGGCCCGCGGGCCCACGGCCTCCGCCCCCCGCCCTCCCCAGACGGTCTCGGGATGCTGGTTTGAAATCGCGGACGTGACTGGGAGGAGCCTGGCAGCCTCGGATTTCCGCGCTGGG
>NW_005367384.1:618338-646849 GCF_000412655.1 Myotis brandtii | reverse complement strand
CCCTTCGGGCTGGAAGCCGGACCCACAAGAGATGAAAAAAGGGGGTTGTGTGCTCGGGTGAGTCAGGATTGGGACTTTGGGGTTTACGCCCGAGCTCCTTTTGGGGGAGCGTTTGCGAATCCCGTCAGAGCCTTGGACCCTTTATGCAGAGATTGCCTCCTCCCACACAAACGTAAAGTTTTACGGAAGCTGGTCTCTCCTCTCTGGGTTTAGAAAGACCAATCTAGTCCGAGCCCCAGGAAACGGAGGGGTGGATGGATGATTTCGGAGAGGCCGCCTGACTCTGCCTTGGTTTACTCAAGCTCCCCAAAGTGGGGTGGGGGCAGGCTTTCCTTTTAACGTTGGTGGCTTGTGGGGGTGGGCAGCTGTTTGGGGTGGAGAAGACAAGTGCACTCACCTGCAGAACAGGTGGGCACCCTCTGTCAGGGCAGGTGACTGGGGGTGGGGGACACCCTTGGCTTTAAATATTCTCATTGAAAATGAGGATGACCTCGGGAGGGGAGTTGCATCAACCCAGCTTTCTTATTCCCAGAGCCTGTTAGGCAGCAGTACCTGGTGTTCCTGTTTATTAACTTCACATGCAAGTTGAAAGTGACCCCAGGCAAAGAATGGGACAGACCGGCCTCTTCACCTAGGCCTCTGATCCAGAGCCTTGTGTTCTAGGTCTACCTGTACCCTTTCCCATGATATCCACACACCTGTCAACATCCAAGTCCTGAAAAACCATGGGCTTTTTGGCCTCAATGAGGCCCAGCTTCGGATTCTGCTTTTACAGAACGACCCCTGCCTTTTACCAGAGGTGAGTCCCCAAGGAGTCACCCTCAATGGCTGCCCAGTGGAAAAAGTCAGGGGAGAGCATGGCAGCCTGAGGTGTACCGGAGTGGGGGGTGAGGTGGTGACCTTTCTGGAGTCTCTGATTTTACTGGACTTTGATACTCAGGGAGTGATGGACCCCTGTGGTATAGAAATAATTATAAAGGCTACTCGTTTTTTGTTTACTAGATGCAAAGCAGTTTGTATGCTTTAGTTCCTTAATAACTTGCCCCCATTTTACAGGTGAGGAAACTGAGTCTCAGATTAAGTTGCCTTAGGTCACATGATAAATGGCAGATTTGAATGTAGGCCTGTCTATGAAGCTGGTGTTGTGTGAATTGCCTGTTTATGCTTTTGCCTATTTTTTTTTATGGAGGCATTTGTCTTTTCCTGTTAATTTATACAATGTTTTTAATGATAAAAATTCATTTTCTTGTCATATTTGTTACAAGTATTTACCCCCATTTACTTTTTTGGCGGTCTTAGATATAAATTTTAATTGCTTCAAAGCAACATGACTCAGTTTTATACTTAAAGAGTACCCATTATAACTGCTATAATGGTGAAGTTAGTATGTTTGTAACGGTTTAGTTAGACACAAATACTTTTTAAAAATAAAATAGTTGGATTCCTAGCTCTGGCCGGTTAGCTCAGTTGATTGGAGCATTGTCCCGATGCACCAAGTTTATGGGTTCGATCCCCCATCAGGGCACATACAAGAGTCAACCAATGAATGCATAAATGGATGGAACAGCAGGTCAATGTTTCTTTCTCTTTCTCAAATCAATATATAAATTAAAAGCCCTGGTCGGTTTATTCAGTGATTAGAGCGTCATCCCATGGACCGAAGGGTCTTGGGTTCAATTCTCGGTCAAGGGCACGTGCCTCGGTTGCAGGTTCGAGCCCTGGTCCTGGTTGGGCTCCTGGGGGAGGCAACCAGTGGATGGTCTGTCACATTGATGTTTTTCTCCCGCTTCTCCCGCCCTTTCACTCTCTCTCTAAAGATCAATGAAAAAAACATCCTCGGGTGAAGATTAAAATATATATATGTTAAAAAGAAATAGTTGGAACCCCCAAAATAAAATGTTATAAGAGAACACCCATTAAAAGTTGAGTTTTCTAATCTGGCACAGTGATTCTATTACAGACACTCCCGAGTTGCCAGAAGAGGGGTGAGAAGCAGGGAGGGTGTTGGGAAAGAGAGGGTAGTTCGGGATTGTGGTCCCATTTTAACTTGAGAGATGGCAGGGTCTGGAAGGGCAGAAGGCCCCAAAGCTGGAGCCTTTGGTTCAGATGGCAGAGGGCAGCAGCGTGTACCCACAGGCTGACCAGGAGGTCAGCCCTAGGAGCCAGGGGGTTTCTTCTCGGCGCCCATCTCCTTTCTCGTTTCTTCAGATATTGAAGTCAGTTTGGTAAGTCCTGGGTCAGGTACATTCCAACTACGGTGCCAGGAGGGACACAATGCCTGATCATCTTTTTTGTGTGTGAGCTTAAGAGCGATTTTATTTTATTTTTTTAAATATATTTTATTGATTTTTTACAGAGAGGAAGGGAGAGGGATAGAGTGTTAGAAACATCGATGAGAGAGAAACATTGATCAGCCGCCTCCTGCACACCTCCCACTGGGAATGTGCCCGAAACCAAGGTACATGCCCATGGCCGGAATCGAACCTGTGACCCTTTAGTCTGCAGGCCGACAATCTATCCACTGAGCCAAACCGGTTAGGGCAAGAGCGATTGTAGGGGTGACAACCTGACCCATCCTTATGAAGGTCCCCACCAGGAGGGTCTTGGTTCGCCTGGGACAGACCCAGTTTACATCAGTTGCCCTAATGTAATTATTATAGTGCTGCCTAAACAAATGCCCTTGTCTGGCTGACAAATGATCTGTTCACACTACCTGTTGAGGTTGGTTTCCCCACACAGAGGGATTTAGGTGTGTGTGATTTCTTGAAGTAGGGCTCATTGCAAAAACTTGGTAAGATAAAATAAGAGGGAAGCAGGTTACAGGGAAGGACAAGCTACAAGCAAGGCAAAGTCAGGCTTTGACTAGATTCATGGTGGGGATCGAGCTGCAATTACCCTGAAGAATTGAGGCAAAGGGCCAGCCTTTAGTACCTGTTTAGAATTCACTCATTGGCTACAGACTTTGGGAAAGTAAGGTAGGTCCACAGAAGGTCAAAGTCAGAGAGAGGCAGCTGTGTGTTAGTAACAGCTTGGGAGATCTGGGAGGGAGTACTGTAACTACCCACCCGCCTTCCACCCAATGATTTTATAAAAAGTGCATTTTTTTTTTTTAGTCCTCACCCGAGGGTATTTTTTCCATTGATTTTCAGAGAGAGTGGAAGAGAGAGGGAAAGACAAACATCGACATGAGCGAATCACATCGATTGGTTGCCTCCTACACATGCCGTGACCAGGGTCCGGGGCGGGGAGAAGCCTGCAAGCGAGGTACGTGCCCTTGACTTAAATGGAAGCTGGGACCCTTCGGTCCAGAGGCCCAAGCTCTATCCACTGAGCCAAACCGGCGAGGGCCTACCCAACGATTTTATCAGCCATTGGTGACCAGAAGTTGTCAGTTGGAGAAATTGTCATTTATTGGCTTAAAAGATACAGTGCAAACCAATGTTTTCAGTGTGGCCTCATTTCTCTCCCAGGTCTGTTTGTGCTACAACAAAGGTGAAGCCCTGTATGGCTACTGCATCCTCAAGGACAAATGCAACAAGTTTCATGTGTGCAAGTCCTTTGTCAGGGGAGAGTGCAGGCTTCCGAAATGCAAACGGTCCCACCAACTCATCAACGCAGCATCCCTGAAGCTGCTGGAGGACCAAGGACTGAATGTGTCCAGTGTCGTTAATTTCCAGATCATCTCTACCTACAGGCACGAGAAGCTGCACAAGATGCTTGAAAATAAAGGTGAGAATGTCAGAGGTAGACAAAACTCCATCACTGAGGTAGTTTTTTAAAAGCACACGCATATTTTTATTGATTTTAGAGAGGAAGGGAGAGGGAAAGAGATAGGAACATCAATGATGAGAGAATCATTGGTCGGCTGCCTTCTGCATGCCCCACACTGGGAATCGAGCCTGCAACCTGGGCATGTGCCCTGATTGAGAATTGAAACGGTGACCTCCTGGTTCTTAGGTTGATGCTCAACCACTCAGCCATGCCCGCCAGGCCTCACTGATGTCGTTTTGATCTGAAGGTGAGTCTGGGGAGAAAGCACTTCAAGTGTTTAGAGCTCTGTCCTAGGGGAAGTTTAGGACAGTCAATGTTTTATGATACAGAACTGTGATTGTAACCAAAGAAGGGAATGGATGGAGTTATTTCCAGGGCTGCCAGCTAATGGCACCTGCCCAGTGTGTGAACAGTGTAGCTCCTTGGTAAATTGGGGGTCAGGAGGTAGATAGGCCAGTCTTAACAGCTTCGTTAGGAAAAGAGAGGAGGGAGATGGGCCAGTGACTAGAAAGGTAAGGATAATGTAGGGATGGCTTTCTTTTATTAAATTGAATTAAAGTTTTTTCTTTTTTAATTGTTAGGAAATTTTAAGCACATTACTGAAAAATTTGGATCATAGAATAAAGATAAAAATTGCAAAAGACCACTCATTCAAATGCACAGTAATTGTTACCGTTTACTCGCAAGCCCTTCAGTTTTGTTACTATACGAAGACTAGTCCAGTTGTAGTCAAAGTATGTTTTGGTTTAGCATCTTAAACTGTCACTGTATACAACATCATAACCATCTTCCCATCTCGCCGCTTAGTCTGTCACTTTTTAAGGTCTACAAAGTATGATTGGTGTTCTTTTCATTGGAATGCTTTCAGGTTACTTATTCTGTTAGATTTGCCTGTAGCTGAAAATCAGTTTCAGTGGGTGGTAGACTCAGGAGAATTGTTGATGGGAAAACCATATAATTAAATCAGAGTCTCTAAGCTTTTACTATGGACTTTTCTTATGTTGGGATGGTAGTGGCCGACTTCCTAGGCAGGTGGTGAGAAGGTGGGGAGGGCTTTGCATATGCCAGTGTCGGAGGCTATCTAAGGACCCCGAATGGTGGCAGGGACCTTCTACTCTATATTATGTATAGAGCCTGTCGTTACCTTCATCTGTTGAAACTATAAAATAGTTTCTTTCTGGTTGCTCTGTGTGTGTTTAATATTATATATATATTTAAATATACTTTTATTGATTTCAGAGAGAAACGGAGAAAGAGAGATAGAAACATCAGTGATGAGAGAGAATCATTGATCGACCGCCTCCTGCACACCCCACAAAGGGGATCGAGCCCGCAACCCAGGCATGTGCCCTTTACCGGAATTGAACCTGGGACCCTTCCGTCTGCAGGCCAGTGCTCTTTCCACTGAGCCAAACTGGCTAGGGCTCATATATTTTAAATCCAGAAGACACAAACTCTCCAAATGTAGAATTTTTTTCTGAGATCTGATTCGCTGGATTAATACTCCCAATATAAAATGAAATTTAGAAATGGTAAAAGGAGTGTCTTAGGAAACCTCATCTCTTCTTTTTAGATAATTCAGCTTCTTCTGTTGAGCACTCACCGGGCCTTGAGAAGCAAGGAAGACCGGTTCCTGGGGCTGCAGAAGCCCGTCCCCTGGCTTCTGCCCCTGCCCAGTCGGCCAAGAAGCCATGTGCAGGGAAACCGTGAAGGACATCGCTGAAGTAAGAAGCTCAAGAATCTCCTCCAGTTGGAAGGTCTGGAAACAAAGCTTCCGTTTTGAGCTTTGATTTGTAGCTATTCATTCATTTAATTATTTCTTTAAAATACCTACCTCACAGGGTGTCGTGAGAATGAAAGAAGAAGGAAAAGGAGACGTTGTCAGATTTGGAGGATAAGGTTGGGGATGAGGTTGGATCTTGAGCAGGCAAAGAGAGGGTAAACCTGAGTGCAGATGGGGTCCGTGCTGGGCAAGGCCTGGGATGGCAGCTTCTGCCTGCAGTTCCTGAGAGCTTTCCCGGGCTGGCTGGCAGAGCTCGTAAACAGGCAGGTTTCACTGACTTGCTCTGTGACCCGGCCACAAGTTTGTCTGTATGCCCATATATACAGTTTGAGTACATAAACCTCATAAGCATCTTCTCATATTTGTTCACATATATCATGCATCATCATTTTTATGCACAGATATATTCGTATATCATAGTTTTCTTAACTGTTTCCCTTATCCTGGGAAATTTTGATTCTTTCTAACAAATTTGGAATATAACTCTTTTCTTAAAATCCACACAATATTGAATTTTTAAAGTTAGTCTTTTGCTTAGCTTATAGTTGCAAAATGATACTGTCTTGATTTGCATTTCTTTAGGTTTATGTGCAAGTGAATATTTTTATGTGTCTGCTTTCTGTAGGTCTTTATTTGTGCATTTTGCACATGCCCTTTAATTACGGGGGCCTGTAATTACCTCTTTTGTGCCAATGTGGGATGGCCTTTAGTTAGGCTCCTTAATTTTTATGAAAGGCTGTCAGCCATACTGTGCTCATATAATATTCACCTCTTGTGGTTGCATCCTCGGGCAACACAGAGAATATATAACTTTTGGGTGCTCGCCAGAGATTCCTACCTCACTTCTACTCTGCTCTTATGAAACTTTGTCCAAAGCCCAATTGCTATGGTTTGAAGGATGTGTAGTTTACCCATTCCTCAAAATTGTATTCATTCTTTTATGGATCAGGATGGACCATCAGAGATCTATATACCTCGCCCACTTCATGTTCACTTCCCCCTCCCTCTCCTTTCTTCCCCCACCCAGATGTCTTCATCCAGTGATGCTTAGATGTTTGGTTCTTTGTTTCCATCAAAGGGTACCACAGAGAAGCTCTTTATGGAACCCTTCCCTGTGTTTGCTGTCGTAATATCCCCAAATGTCTGTGTGGAGTGTTTTTAGAAATACTTAACTGTCCTGCAATAGCATGACATTTGAGAAATAGGGGCAAGGTAGTGAGTTTTTCATAAGGCTAACTTTATTTAATTTAGAAATATTTTTGTCGTGAAGTTCTGTCTTTTGCATTGGGGGTGGTATTCAAAAAAATGTCTTTTGTAAAGGGAGAAATTGCTGTGTTTTCTCCTAATGGACAGTAAAAGTCATGCAACTTTTGTTAAACTTTTCAGTTTGGTTGTCAACAATGGTGTTTCTGAAGCCCTCACAGCTTGCATATCTTATTTCTTCTTCCTAGTTCTGATTTCTCCTCGTGCTAATTTTTTAAAAAATATTTTTACATTTTATTATTATCATTATTTACATTATATCATTGTACTACATATATTTTTGTTGTAAGCCATCTTCAGTCCTTAATGGAAACATTGTAGTATGTAAATGCATATCCTTTATATTAAGAGACTTGGTAGACTTTTATATTATCGTGTTTCTTTCATATATCTTATAATTATGTGCTTATAATATGAAGTTATTGACCCTTTGTAATCTTTGTTGCAATATTTTATTCAATTCTATAATATTTCATTTTAATTTTAGTTCTTTGGTATTCATTCTGTAGAAATACTTTATGTAATTGTACCTGATGATCAGCTGTTACAGAGTTAGACTCAGAGATGTTTTCTTTGGCAATTTATTGGGCCTTATGAGATGAAGCTATACATCTCTAGGCTCCACAAATTCAACATATCCTAAATTGAAGGGTTACGTTTTTCTCCAAGCTGTTCTTCCTCCCCTCCCCCCATTTTTTTTTTTTAATTTTGGAGTTTTCACCATCTAATGACTTAAGCCCCAAAACTGCAAAGTGCCCTAATACTCTTCTCTCTCCTTGTTCCCAGTGTCAAATTGGTTACCTAATGTTGGAGATTTTTTTCCCCTTGAAAATCTCTCAAATTTTTATCCTTCTCTGTGCCTTTCTTCACATTCCCTACACACTGCCTTGTTTAAAACCCTCGTCACCTCTTACAGAACTCAGTGGTTTTCAAGTCATGTCTTGCGAGTGTTTTGTGGGAGGTGCTAGGTTACGCTCCTTCAATGGTGGTTGCCCCATTTTAATTGTTAATGTAATAGACTTTTGTGGATTTCGTTGATCTCCTTACCACCCTTCTCTCCCTCTGCCTTCTCTTCTGCTGCCTGGTTGATCTTTTGAAATCCAGTCCTAATCATATTGCTTTTTCCTGCCATTACCTTTATTGGTCCCCATCACTCAGACAGCTACAGGGACCAGAAAGGTGAGTTAATGGATGAAAAGAGCTGGATGTAAGAGGAAGGGGGCAAAGAGGAAGTGCTGTGGCAAATTGTCCCATCGAAAAGGGGCCACTGCCTCTCGTTTTCATGTGGGAACTTGGTCCAGTTTGTTAGATTGTCCATTTTGACAAAAGAAGCCAGAAAGCCAGATTTTCTGATCTTTAAATATTACGTTTTTAAAATGCAGGCCAATATTGTGTGTACTGACCTACTTGCGGTTTTTGGAACGGGCCGTTTGATCCTGTGACTCTGCGTTTGTAAGTTCCCTCCCTCTCGGTGTCACCCTTCTTCCCTTCACCTGCCTTAAAACCTGGTAAAATTAGATTCTTTAAATGCCGGGTTAACTTTTCCTGACCCCAAGAGAGTGCTCAGCTCTCTAGCATAGCACTTACTTCCTTACATTGCAGTGCCTTGTGCTTTTATTCCCTAGCTTTGAGCAAAAACATTATTTATTCTTCTTGGCAATTCTCACACTTGGTAGTTAGATATTTTTGCCATATAACGAGTTAAACTCTGCATTTGAATCAACTGAATCAGCATTATATTGGTCTTCATTGTTCTTTTTTCTTCCCACATAATATATTTTTAATTTTCAAAAAAATCTTTTTCTCCCTAAGGAATGTGTTACATAAGGTGTAAAGATCTTTTTAATGCTTCAATTTGAATTGTCTAGGTCTAAAATGAACACTTTAAGAAAATATTTGTCTTTTAGTGAATTGCCTTTGTTCTAACAGCGTTTTTTTTCCCCTAAAATCATAGCTGCAAAAATATTTGTCTTATGTATCTATTTTGTGTTAAATAAAATTGTGATAAAAAGATATTTTTTGATATTTCTTCATTAAATATTAAGTTAATTATTAGTTTTAAACAAATATTATCTACTTAAAGGAAATAACAACTCTTGTTTGTTAAAAACTTTTAGTCGGAATTGGTATCTTTTAATATAATCATATATTTTTATCATTTAAGTCACCCAATATTATATTAATGGTTTTCACTATATTAAAACATCCTTAAATTCTGAGTAAACTCTACTTGATTATGGCATTATATTCTTTTGATGTATTTTCCCCCTAATTAGTAACTTTTATTTTAAGTGTGTACATCTATACATTTATAAATAAAATTCATTTATATTTTATATGTGTATATAGTAATTTTTTGTTTTTATTACTATATACTCAAAGTATAATTTTTTTTCTGAGGGCTGTTTTGAGTTTTTGTAAACTGATTTGTAATGTCATTAATTTTTTCCCAGCTCTTTTGAGAAATAATGGACACATAACATGTGGAAGTTTAAGGTGTGCAAGGCTATGATTTGACGCATGTATACTTGCAAAATGATCATTACAATGAGGTTAGTTAGCACATTTATCACCTCACATTCATTATTATGTTAACAATAATGTATTATTGTATTACTGAGTTACTCTCTCTATTATCATTTAGGAATACTTTTCCAAAAGATTTTTTTTTGAAAACATAATAATATATCATTATGGAAATTTTGGAGAATACAGGAATGTATTAAGAAGTAAGTAATAATCACCGATAATACTACTTTGTAGAGATAATCACTGTTAGTATTTTAAGATACCTTTTTCAGTCATTTTTTTATGTACATATTCTTAAATATTGAGAGTATACCATATATACAATTTCATATTATGCTGTTTTGGATTGATATTATCTTCTAAACGTTTTCCTATATAATTGAAAGCACTCATAATTATACGTGATGGTTTTATTATGTTTTTTTATATGTCATTTATTTAATCATAGTCCTGTTGTCGGATATTTATTGTTTGCTACATTCTGGTACATAAATCTTTGTCTGCGCTTCTGACCATTTTCTTAGATGTGACTATACTGTTCCAGAGATATGAATATTTTAGTCAAAAAAGTATTTCAAAATTGTCTGCCAGAGTGGCTGGACCCTTTACACTCTCAGCAGCGTGGGGCTTGCCACTCTTCACCAGCATGTGTTGTAGGTACTTCCATCCTGATGGAGAGACAGGATACCTTTTGTTTCTGCTGAGTTCTGCTGAGTGGATATTTAGAAAAGTACATTGGTACTAATTGCTACTTAATTACATGTTAAAGGCTATATTTTAATCTATTATGCAATAACATGATTATGTTCTGTGTAATTTCTGATGTTTTATCTTTACTGAGATTATCTTCATGGTCAGTTTGTGTGTGTGTGTGTGAGTGTGAACTGACCATGCGTTTATCTTACAAGGATAAAATTTTACTCTCATGGTGCCTCAGAGGTGTTCACGCTCAGGTGTTTATCTCCCAGATAAATTTTTGTTTTATGCAGAAAGTGAAACTGCCTCCCTCTAATGCCCACGGCAGGCTCTCGCTTCAGTGAAGTGTCTGCTAACCTGAGTTGACCGTATCTGCTTTCAAACTTCGGAGGGGCTGCTCTGGCCAAGGAAAACTTGGAAATGCCTCAGACAGACCTTCCTTTGGGCCACACTCTTCTCCAGGCCCATCAAAGCACACCAGAAAACAAAGCATTTCCTTATTTGGTCTCCCGACTCCATATGTGCATGTTGCCCCCTCTGTTCTCTCCAGGTGTTGGGGTTCCTGACGTCTGAAACTTCTTTCTGAAACAATGTCTAGCTTGGCTTCTTTGGGTCACTGTGTCTCCAGCCATAAGCCCCTGCACCCACTTTAACCCCGTTCCTCACACCTACCCTATCCTATGAGTTAGGAAGGAATTTTCCAAGTGGCTGCATTCCTGGGCTCCCCAGCACTCACCTCGCTGGCTGAGTAGTTCCTGCACTGGAGCACAAGGCACAGTGACAGAGGCTGCTGGCTCCATGGGCAAAGTGCTCTGTGTTAGTTATCTGGGTGACAGAGGCACATAGAGTCCCCACCACACAACTACCCTGGCATTAGAGCCCACCATCCTCTTCTTCCCCTCCAGGACTCTCCATATAGAATCTAGTGAGTGTCCAAACCGCTCCAAGTCAAAGATACAGCACCAATCAGAGCTCATGCATCATATAAAGATACTAGAGGCCTGGTGCACGACATTAGTTCAGGCGGCGGGGGGGAGGGGGAGTCCCTCAGCCTGGCCTGCACCCTTTCACAGTCTGGGAGCTTCGGGGGATGTCTGACTGTGGCTTAGGCCCGCTCCTTGGGGAGAGTGGGCCTAAGCCACAGTCAGACATCCTTAGCGCTGCCGTGGAGTCAGGCTGCTGTGCTCCCCAGCCATCAGCCTGGCTTGTGGCTGAGCAGCACTCCCACTGTGGGAGCGCACTGACCACCAGGGGGCAGCTCCTGCATTGAGCATCTGCCCCCTGGTGGACAATGCGTCATAATGACCGGTTGTTCTGCTGTTTGGTCAATTTGCATATTACCCTTTTATTACATAGGATATCATCATTGCCTGGTTGGTGTGGCTCAGTTGGTTTACTGTTGACTCATGCACCAAGAGGTTGCTGGTTTAATTCCTGGTCAGGGCACATGCTTGGGTTGCAGGCTTGACCCCCAGTAGGAGGCAAGCAGGAAGCAGCCAATCAATGTTTCCCATAGATGTTTCTGTCTCTCTCTTCCTCTTTCTCTAAAAAACTTAACAAAAACATAAAAAAAGATATATCATTAAGATAGGTTAGGTTAGGCCGCATTAGCAAACAACCATTATATCTCATGACATAGCAACTAAGACTTTTCACTTGTGCTCATCATGGTTAGTTTCAGTTACATTCCATGTCCTTTTCACTTTGGGACCCAGTTTGACAGAGTAGCCCCCATCTGGACCAGTGCTGGTGTCGGCAGGAAGAAACCTCAGGCTGGCTCTTACAGGGTCTATCTACTCTCATTGCATTGGTCATGTGGCCACCCTGTGCACAGCAAGACTGGAATATATAATCCTACATGGAGAGGTAAGGCAGGTCACATGGCCAAGCCTAATGTCACTGGGCAAAGGCGATAATGCGCCTTCAGGAGGCAGCAGTCAATATCATTAACTATATAATACAGTCACCCACAGGAGGCAGCTCAGACAAGTGGTCTTCCTTGTGCTGCCGTTGGGGGTGGGGGGCAGTTCCCTTTAAGAATGCTAAGAATTTCTGATGTTGGCATACATTTACGGCTTCAACTGAGATGTGCTAAACACTGACAATATGCTGACAATGGAGGCAAACCAAGTTACTGCAGAGTTCTTGTTCGGGCCAGCAACTGGAGGGACCCAGACCAGCACAGAGCACCTGGTTCAGGAAAGGCTTGGGTGTGGGGCAGAGTGGCTAAATCGTTCAGGCTGGGTGAACCAACTGCCCCTGTATGCCCAGGACTGAGGGGTTTTCCTGAACAGTGTCAGGCATAGCAGGACAACTGGTCACCCTCCCATAGGTGCTCGTCATGCTGCCCCTTTTTTTCAACAATGGCTTCTTGTGAAGCTGGGTTGAGGAGGTAGGTCAGTGATGGTGAACCTATGACACGCGTGTCAGAGGTGACACGCGAACTCATTGTTTTGGTTGATTTTTCTTTGTTAAATGGCATTTAAATATATAAAATAAATATCAAAAATATAAGTCTTTGTTTTACTATGGTTGCAAATATCAAAAAATTTCTATATGTGACACGGCACCAGAGTTAAGTTAAGGTTTTTCAAAATGCTGACACGCCGAGCTCATAAGGTTCGCCATCACTGAGGTAGGTTGATTCATTGTATAGCATTTATAATCCCTGATTGAATCAGCAAAGTATGGGAAGGTGTGTGTGTGAGCACCTGTGCCTTTATTGGGGAAGGAAAAGCTTATTTTGTGGGAATAGATCAGCTGTGGGCAAACTACGGCCCGCGGGCCGGTTCCGGCCCGTTTGAAATGAATAAAACTAAGTGGGAATAGATATTGCTTATGATTCATCCAATGAGGCAATTGATGCTACTTGTAAATCACCACAGGCAATCCACACTGAAACAGACATGCCCTATAAAAAGCCATAATATGGTTGATGGTTGGTGCCTCTCCATGCCTCTGGGCCTCACTTTGCTTCTAAGACAATAGGGCAGCGACAGCTGGCAGATGGCAGGCCAAGATCTTGAGACACCCTCACTTGTAACCACTGAATGTCAAAGGTTTACAGCAAAAGGACTTCATCGCAGACCTGTGCACCGTCCCTTCCCCTAATCCCTGCTATAGTCACCAGCTGTGTGATAATTTTCTCATCCACCCTCTGCCCTGAACCTCCGTGTGCACCAGCCACTGCCATTCAGTTTATGGAGGAAGGTGTCCCCTTCCATGGACTTCCTAACCACCTTGTGCCTGATTGTTTGCATTCTGGTCCACCTGGCCCTGCCCATCGTTCTATGGCAAGAAGGAAAATGTTGGCTGAATTTCAGAGGTGTACTTCTGCTCTTACAAGTTCTCCAGATAAGACAGTTGGTCTGTCCATCTCTTGCCACTCATTCCACTTGGGGGTTGGTGAATAACAAGACCGTATACTTTTCCCATTGAGAATGTACTCACCACCTGTTGACTAACAGGACTGCTATTTCAGCTCTAAGATCTGTACTAAGTTAGGTCAACCCTTACAAGGGGGTGGATTCCAACTAGCATGGGTTATACTCCAAGGGCCCCTGATAGACGTGACTGGGAGGAGGCCAAATTAAGACATCAGTGAATTTGTAGGCACTGTTCCCTTTTCTTGTCTCTGAGAAGAGATTTATATTTGCCCTATAAAATCTGTATCTTTGACATATGAAAGGCTTATATCTGCTGCCCAATCTTCTGCAATGAGAAGACAAAACAGGATTTGTCATATAAGCGTCTGGGCATTTGGCTCATTTAGAGGTCAGAGCTCATCTCTCCACCTCCCATTACTATGTACATCAAAACTAACTATAAGTTGGAGATGAGGACAACCAAAGTCCATTTTCTCATATTCGGAAATTTCTATATTTTTACCTGATCTTGGAGGATGGGTGTGTATTGACTATATTAAGTTTTATTTTTTCTGCCCTTGTGGCCTCCTTATCAAGCTACTATTGATCTACAAACAAATATGTAAGTGCATTAGCGGTGTTCTTTGTTGGTAGAACCATGAATAAATTTTTCTGTAATTTGAATAATCACAATGTAAATGATCTATTTTGGGAGTTAGGAATGTCTGCTAAATATAGGTCATATGTAAATGTATGTAGTATGTTTTATATGACATATATAAACTTACATATATGGACGTCTCTCTATATATAATGCATTATATAGAGAGGTCGAGCATCTTTCTTCCTCTTCTTTATCCTCCCCACCCTCTGGATTCTCTGATTCTCACTCCCAGTAGGCTAAAAACTATCTGCTCACAACTTTGCTCACCTGTCAATTCCTTCATTTTTTGCCTCTATTTTTCCCCCCAATTACATATTTATTTATATATTTACTAGAGGCCTGATGCACAAAATTCATGCAAGGGGCTTGGCCCTCACAGCCCCGGCTTGCATCAGCCCTCGCAGCCCAATCTTCGTCTGGAAGGTCATCTGGAATGTCGTCTGGCTATCTGATCTAATTAGCATATTATGCTTTTATTATTATAGATTTTTAACCAGCACAAAGAATAAGAATGTTTATTAGAAGGATACAATAGTACACTCATAAATGAAGGCTTCCTCCCTTTTAAGTTGGATCTGATTTATTATTCATTATTATTATTTAACTGGATTTATTGGGGTGCATTGGTTAATAAAATCATATAGGTTTCAGGTGTACAATTCTATAATACATCATTTGTATATTGCAGTAATATTCAACCAGTGTGCCTCAAGAATATGTAAAACATGCCATACCTGACTAGTTAGGGACACTGCTCTCTTTTCTCTTAGATTATCAAATAAAAAATGACAGCAGCCAATACAACAATAGTTAGCTGGTGTGAATGAATAAAAATTATACCTATTGTCAGACCTGCCAAAGGAAAAAAATATATCTACACTAATAAAAGAGAAACATGGTAATTGGCGTATAATGCATTATATAGAGAGGTCGAGCATCTTTCTTCCTCTTCTTTATCCTCCCCACCCTCTGGATTCTCTGATTCTCACTCCCAGTTGGCTAAAAACTATCTGCTCACAACTTTGCTCACCTGTCAATTCCTTCATTTTTTGCCTCTATTTTTCCCCCCAATTACATATTTATTTATATATTTACTAGAGGCCCGATGCACAAAATTCATACAAGGGGCTCGGCCCTCACAGCCCCGGCTTGCATCAGCCTTCACAGCCCAATCTTCGTCTGGAAGGTCATCTGGAATGTCGTCTGGCTATCTGATCTAATTAGCATATTATGCTTTTATTATTATAGATTTTTTACCAGCACAAAGAATAAGAATGTTTATTAGAAGGATACAATAGTACACTCATAAATGAAGGCTTACTCCCTTTTAAGTTGGATCTGCTTTATTATTAATTATTATTATTTAACTGGATTTATTGGGGTGCATTGGTTAATAAAATCATATAGGTTTCAGGTGTACAATTCTATAATACATCATTTGTATATTGCAGTAATATTCAACCGGTGTGCTGCAAGAATGTGTAAAACATGCCATACCTGACTAGTTAGGGACACTGATCTCTTTTCTCTTAGATTATCAAATAAAAAAAATGACAGCAGCCAATACAACAATAGTTATCTGGTGTGAATGAATAAAAATTATACCTATTGTCAGACCTGCCAAAGGAAAAAAATATATATATATTTTTTTGGTGTGCTGCAGAATTTTAGTAATTAGTTTATGTGTGCCATGAGATGGAAAAGGTTGAAAATCGCTGGTATATTGTATCATGTGCTTACCACCCCAAGTCTAGTCTCCTTCCCATTTTTTGTCTCTATGTTAACCAGATGTCTCTATGCCCAATTTTAAGAAGTTTCAAGTGAGAAGAAAGCTACTAGCCAGAATAAACTCAACTGCCTGGCAACTAAATCCATGTTTACTCTCTCCTGGTGTCAACACTCTGATTCTGGATCCTGGGCTCCATTCCTGACCTTTGGCTTTTGACTTTTATTCAAACTAGTGAGTACTGGTTAACTCCTGTCAGTGGTTTTTCCTGTCAGTCTTGACTCTGCCCATGGGTCATACAGCCATGCTACAATTCCTACATCCAAGGCAAGCAATGTCTGTTTTAAAATGTAGATTTTGTTTTTATTCAGGTATGCCGAGGCCAACAGGTCAGGAGGAAAGACAGTCTATTGCTCACAGTTGCCAAGAGGAGGGGCAGTCACACCACGCAGAGCCAGAAGAGAGCACCAAGGCCAGTCACAGGCAGGGGTGGAGAAAAGGAGAGAGAAGGAGAAAGAGATGGAGAGAGAGAAACTGGAGTGGATGAGTAGGTTAAGCAGGTCTAGGATTGGTTAGTTTGAATAACGACATGGGGCTCTAGGGTTCAGGCGTTGCCTCTAGTTGTCTGATGCTTAGCTCTGAGATGTCGGGGCAGAAGAATAGTGTCAGAGCAAGTAAAGCAGGAGGTGGGGGGATACGGGCTCTGCATTAGTCAGCTTGCATACTAAGCAAAGGAGAGAGCGTGGGACGGGAGGAGAGGAAGTTGTTTTCTATCTCTAGCAGTTTTAGGAATCCTCCAACCCTGGGAGGGGCAAGCCCTCTCTAGTTTGCAAGGCCCCAGATATCAAAATCTCAGGTGCAGAAACTAAAAAACATGGTTAATACAGTATTTTAAACACATTCCGTTCTTCACAGGCAGGAGTTGGCATTAGTCATCCCAAATCCAGGACTCGGTGATATACTGGTGGTCACTTGGCTCTGGATTTGTTGCCTGGTCATTCATAATAATAATATATATTGTTAACACTTATTGTGCCAACACTGTATATGGCAACTATAAGGGTAGATTGGTTGTAAAAATGGCGAAATACTCTGTCCCTCCCTATATCCATGTCCTTTGCCATGTGACTTTGTAGCTCCTCCCATCCAGAGGGAGTTTCTTTCTCCATCCCTTGAATCTGGGCAGGCCATGTGACTTGTTTTGATGAACAGAATGCAGAAGAAGTGATGGTTACACACCTAGGATTCTGGACACCTTGGACACTTCCATTCATTCTCTTGGAACCCCCTCTGAAGAAGCCCAGACTAGCCTGCTGCTGCATGAGATGAACTGGAGGAGAGTCCAGTTGCCTCAGCTGAGGCCATCCTGGACCAGCCTCTAGCCTGCTGTTCCCCAAACAAGTGAGAGCTCAGCCAAGATTAGCAGAGCTGCCTCCTGGCCCTGCAATTGGCCATCAATGCATGAGTGAGCCCATCCAAGACCAGAAGAACTGCCCAGGTGACCTGTAGATCTGTGAGCAATGATAAATGCTCTTTGTAGCCTTACTGTGGGTTTGTTTTTCTAAATGGGTAGATACTTTTTACATATGCTTTTTCTTACATATTTTGTTTGTTAAAAGTGACAGGAAGAAAATTCTGAGATGTCCTAAGTTACAGCAGGTCAGAGGGTGGAAGGAAGAAATGGAAAAAGGGGGTTATTCAGTTAACAATTGCAGTGCAAAACCAATAAAAGACTGCTCAGCCCTAGCTGGTTTTGCTCAGTGGATAAAGCTTCCGCCTGTGGACTGAAGGGTCCTGGGTTGGATTCTGGTCAAGGGCACATACCCGGGTTGCAGGCTCAATCCCCAGTAGGGGGCGTGCAGGAGGCAGCCGATCAATGATTCCCTCTCATCATTGATGTTTCTATCTCTCTCCCTATCCCTTCTTCTCTGAAATCAATAAAAATATATTTAAAAACAAACAAAAAACTGCTCACACTCCTTAGTGTGCATGGGAATTATTAAATTAACTCCCAGGTGGCTATTTCTAGATGATCTAATGAAGTCCCACATGGCCATTTCTGAGGTCATCTAAACGGAGATAATAGCCAGGCACCCACTGCACCCCAGGAGCCTCCACTTCTTGTTCACTGACCCTGCTCCACCTATCCCAGGACTAGCCTCACTTCACCTCCTGCCATCCTCCCGTTTGTCTGTAGCTAATATAAATCTTCTCAGACTGGCTGATATCTTTCTCCCCGCTACTCGACATACAAAAACTTTTGCAAAACTCTAAGACTAAGGACATGCCTGTCTTTCCTATTAGCCTTGCTGCTGGTGGTTTAGCCTTGATGCCCCAAGACCGTCTTCTTTTTGCTAGCAATCGGCCAATAAACACTTTTTTTTAAAAAGACTTCAGCTGCCCTGGTTGGTTTGCTCAGTGGTTAGAGCATCCACCTGCAGACCAAAGGGTCTCGGGTTCATTTCCTGGTCAAGGGCACCTACCTCGGTTGCAGGTTCCCCAGCCCCAGTAGGGGTGCATATGGGAGGCAACCAATCAATGTGTCTCTCTCATGTTGATGTTTCTATCTATCTCTTTCTCCCCTCCTTCTTCCTCCCTTCCACTCTCTCTAGAAATCAATGGGAAAAATATCCTCAGGTGTAGGAGTTAAAATTTTTGTTGAACAAAAATATGTAGAGCTATATTTTTAGAAAGACTTTATTGTTTTTTTAGAATAGGAATTTCTGAAGAAGTACTAGACTAGCAGCTTAATCAGGGTTGTAATAGAAGAGCATTTCCTAGCACTGGAAATAAAAAATAAGCTGAGCCTGAAATTCAAAAGTAATATCCACTTGAACAGGCCGGCCTGTAGGCTGACTCCCATGTACTGCTGGACGAAGGATATAGTAGGAGACAAGTTGGCAATATTATAAAAGGTCTAAAAAATAAGCATGCGCTTTGACCAAATAATTCCAGTTTCAGAAGTTTATCGTGTGATAATAAAAGATGGGCAGAGGAATTTACCTACAAAGCTGTTCATATTTGTTAGGGTCCTGACAAGAAACAGATGGCACACACACTGGATAAGTGTGGAGAATTTAATGAAGGGCTACTTATAAAGGCCTGGGCAGGGTTAAGAATGGCAGAGTGTTTAAATTAGCAGTGATGGGGACACCATGTCACCCTAAGCATGAAGGTACAAGGGCGGGGGGGTGGGGCTATTACAAGAACCCAGCGAGAGTAGGCATAGGAGAGAACCTCCTACCAGATGTGTTTAAGGTCTTATGTTCAAGGATATAGCCAATTAGTAGTGCTTCAGGAAGGGAGGTGGGGGAATACTCTTGCCCCTTTTTTTCCCCATGATCAGATTCCTTGCTGGTGCCTTCCCCACTGGCCAAATCCACAGGAAGCCAGAGAGGGTAGAAGCCCAATGACTGATTCTTGCAAAGGTCAGCTTCCTGGAGCAAACAGCACGGTGGATAAAGGTAAAGCATGGACCAAGGGCTAATAAACATATATAGCACAGTGTTTGATGTAGCCTTGCTTATAATCGTAAAATATTGGGACCCACCCAACTGTCCCACATTACGGAATTTGCTGAACAACTTCGGATAGGTTAATGTCTTGGAATACAACGCCACCATTAAAAATGATGTTTTGAAAATATTTTATTAAGTTGAAAAGATGTTTATATATATTGTTGAATGAAACAAAAATTTTGTATGTATATTCAGATCCCAGTATTGTATGTGTGTGAGTGTGTGTGCATGTGTGACAGTGTGTGCATTTATGCATTTAAAGTATCTAGAAGAGCATATGGTCTAATGTTAACAGTGCTTTTTTTGAGGTGGTGAGATTACAGATAATTTTAATATTTATAACTTTGCTTCTCTGGATATTTTGCTTTTCTTACAATGCATAATAAGAAATTAAAGTTCTTTTTTAGAAAAATGAGAAATAAGACATGATCCCAAATTAATTTCATGAGGTAAATAGGTGCTAGTTTTAACACTAAAAAGGAAAATTGCTTTAAAAATTATATTGGAAGCCAATTTCATTTTTTACAAAATTCTTAAATACAATTCTGGCAAAGCAATAGTAACTATCATTGTTCACAATTAGATGCAAGTCACACTGCTGAGTGACTTACCTGATTCAATTAATTTCATATAACATTATGAAGTAGGTATTGACATTTCCATTTTTAGGTGAGGAAATCATGCCCAAAATTTCATGGTTATTAAAAGGTGAAACAGCCCTAGCTGGTTTGGCTCTGTGGATGGAGTGCCTGTGGATTGAAGGGTCCTGGGTTCAATTGTGGTCAAGGGCACATGCCCGAGTTGTGGGCTCGATTCCCAGTAGGGGGCATGCAGGAGGCAGCCAATCAATGATTCTCTCTCATCATTGATGTTTCTATCTCTCCCTTCCTCTCTGAAATAAAGAAATATATTTTTTAAAAAAGGTGAAACAATATTCAAAGTCAGGTCTGTCTTTCTCTAAACCCAGTGTTCTCAACCACACCACGACTGAGTAGAACTTAACTCCAAACATAAGACTAGCTGATCACAAAGAGATTTCTGAATGGATTACATCAAGTCAACAAAATAAATAGTGAATATCAGAAGACTAGACACAGGAAAGGCATTGTGTAATATTTAAAAGACTCTCAGAAGCTAGAAGCAGGTAGATATTTCATTAACTTGGTGTCTTTAAAAGCAAATGTCAACATCACATTATAAATTAACTAACTGGTTACTATGGTAATTATGTAGAATATTTCTAGAGATTATTGTCATTGCTTTAAGATAGCAAAAAAGTGGTTGGAAAGAACAAGATCAGAACATTTCTATAGTAACCTGACCGAAATCCAACCATTCATTTAGTAAGTATTCATTTAGTAAGTAAGCACCTACTATGTGCCCGGTACTGTACCAGGCATTGACCATTTAGTGGCAAAGGATAACAATAGCTAACATGCATATGGAGCTTGCTGGGGGTCTGGCTCTTTATGCATATGTATCCAACTCACCTAATCCTTATAAAACTCCATGAGGTAGTTACAATTACTGTTGTTCCATTTAATGGATGAGGACTCTCAGGCTCATAGGGGCTAATATGTCATAGCTAATAAGTGGTGGAGCTGTGACAAAAATACAGATAGTCTTGGCCCGAGAGTCTAAGCAATTAACCACTGTGTAAATACCCATCTTTAAAGAAGAAGTAATGGTCTCTGTCCTCGTGGCAAACATACACATGAAACCAAACCCAAACTTAAATATACAGTAAGTGCTAAGGAAGAAGAGACTAACATGATGACTTACTTAGATGGGGACGGGGCAGTCAGCGAAGGCTGGAGTGAGGAGGAGCCCGTCAGATGAAGGGTGGGCGAAGCAAAGGGCACGGGAAAGCCAGTGAAGAGGCAGCGCCTGGAAGGGTGGTCCCAATGGCTGAACTCCCCTGCAGGAGTCTGAGAACCTTTGCAGGGCATGCTGAGCAATGGATTTTATTTGAAGGATATTGGGGATTCAATGTTTTGTTTTTTTGTAGTGTTTTCACTATACATGTTTGATCTGCAGATGTCTTTTTTTTAAAAATTAATCTTATAGCTAATCTTTCTGCACATAGGACTTCCTCAAACTTCTGTGGTCATGGGGGACGGTTGCTGAGTTTGATTCTGGACTGAGTCTCTGGCAGACAACCCCTCATACCCAAACCTAGAATTTCAGGTGGATTCTCAGAAGGCTACAGGAACATAGTGATGAGGATGGTGGGGGAACTCAGGTACAGATAAGGGAACTCAGCTTCAGGAAGTTGTTTTTGCCATAGATAGCAGGGCCTCTCATGGACCATGATCACGATTTATGATCGGATCTCAATAGCGTGGTATAAGTTGGCAGTGTCTATACTTAATTTACCACATGTGTGTGGTCTAGGACTGTGCTGTCCAATATGGTGGCCACTAGCCACATGTGGATTTTTAACTTTAAATTAAGTAAAATTAAATGTCATTAAAAATTCAGCTCATCAGTCACACAAGCCACACTTTGGGTGCTATTAGCCATTTGTGGCTCGTGGCTATCTTATTGGACAATACAGATTTATAGAACAGCTCCATCATTGCAGTAAGTTCTGGACAGCGCCAGCCTAGAAGTTTCTTAATTTGGCCTTTTAAATGGTGGAAGAGTTCCACGCAGAGTTGTTTGTGGGCAGATAATTTTATCATCCAGCTTCTCATGACTTTCATCCAGAGCCTATAAAATTCCAATTTTGTGAGCTTATTTTATTGTTTGGAGATTGACCTTTCCTAAAGGGCAGAGACCGTGTTCTTCCTCTATTTCTGTGAGAGCCTTCGGTCACTGAACTGAGCAAACATTTGGTGGTGCCAATTACAATAGCTCACCAAGTGCTGTCCAAGGCCAAATGACTGTCATGTATGTTTTTAATGTACAATCTGCAGCTGGTGTTTCATAGTGTATAGCAGAGGAGTCCAGCGTTTCTTTTTTTAAAATATGTTTTTAGTTATTTTAGAGAGAGGGCAAGGGAGAGGGATAGAGAGATAGAAACATCGATTGGCTGCCTCCTGCAGTCCCCTACTGGGGATCAAGCCCGAAACCCCAGGCATGAGCCCTGACGGGCAGTAAAACTCTTGGTTCATAGGTCGACGCTCAACCACGGAGCCATCCTGGCTGTGCCAGCGTTTCTTGACATACTTTGAAGTACAAGAAGTTACTCTGTCAGTGTCAGGATGGTTAAGTAGATGCTGCATCCCTCCTGGCTCTGGTGCCAAATATATGTGGGCAAACTCATGCTCCCCTAATTAATTAATTAGGTTAGTTATTAATTGGGGACCAGGGAGAAGTGAAGTGAGGGAAGAGACTGGCTTAGAGCTTAGTTCTTGTATTTCCATTTATTCATTCCACAAGCATGAATTGAGCCCTACAACCTGCCAAACACTGCACTAGGCACCGGAGAATAATAAAGAGACGAAAACAAGGAGGTCTCTGCCCCTGAAGAACGTACAGACACGTGGAGTTTTGTTCCATGTGGTCAGTGCAGTGACAGAAATATCGCAGGGACCTGTGGGGTCACAAAGGAAGGGCCACACACTCAGCTCGGGGAGGTCAGGGAAGTGGTGCCCTGCCCACAGCAAGAGGAGCCTCACGAGCAGCGAGCTCTCCCGGGAAGGGTGTCCATCTCGGAATCTGAGCGAGCACGGAGTTTTCTAGAGGAGCAAGGAAAGCTGTGTCGTTAGTGTGGGTTTGGCTGTATTTATTCAGGTAATTGACCCAAACTGATGGCAAGGTGAGCTAGATGGGGACCGTGAACATAAGGTCCCCATTATCCTCATTACTATCATTTTCCTCATTCTGAATTTGAGCCAGAGTGGATGCGTTTCAGAACACAGTCATATGTGAGTTGGAGTTAGTCGAGTGCCAAAGAATGAGGGAGATTCTAAAAACAGCTCTCACCAACTGTTGCCATGATTCTACTGTGGATGTTTGGCATGCCTCAGGAGAGCTGCCCGGGGCTTTGGGCTGTAGTGAGAAATGACCACAGAGAGTGTGGGCAGAGGGTTGAGCCAGCTGATCTGTGGCAACTTGTTCGTTGGGGGTCGGAGTTTGGGGGAAAGGAGTGAGGAAAAGTACAACACACAGAGAGATGAGGCCTGGAACCTGCCTTAAGAACATTCTTCTTTGCCAGTATTGTTACGACTCTGCAAGAGGGACAGACGTTTCCAGCCCGTTCCATCCAAGACAAGGATCTTGGTTTTAAACATTGTATCTGCGGTCATGGCACTTTGAGGCTGTCACTCTCTCTCCACTGGCTTCCCTTTGATACGCAGGAGGTCTTCCCTAGGATTGAGTTAAACTGATTTCGTTTAGTACCAGCAGTTCTCAACCTGTGGGTCGCAACCCCTTTGGCGGTCGAATGACCCTTTCACAGGGGTCGCCTAAGACCATCCCGCATATCAGATATTTACATTACGATTCATAACAGTAGCAACATTACAGTTATGAAGTAGCAACGAAAATAATTTTGTGGTTGGGTCACAACGTGAGGAACTGTATTTAACGGGCCAGAAGGTTGAGAACCACTGGTTTAGACCATGGCAGGTCTACACTCTTTGTTTGCTGCAACTGGCCGTAACCTACCTATTTGGTCTGTTGCCCCCCAATTCCTTATAAGTAGCTTTTCCTCATATTAGGCAGGGGGCACATTCCGTTCATTTCCACCTTCTTGCCTTTTCAATTTCTCACTTGCCTTTCTCCCTTTCATTTCTCTGCAGTACCTTCTCGCCTGCACTGCTTGTTCCTTCCTTTAGCAAATGTACCCATTGTTCCCATTGTCCCAGACCCCGCGTAAGCCTCACGCAGTCTGTGAAACCTCCCGACCTACTGTTGCTCAGTCTGATTTGTTTCCTTTTTTTTGGATTTTCATATTTATAGACCAAGTCCTGCCGTTTAACTGTGCTGAGGGAGAAATCATTTAGAGACCACCTGACGTCTCCATCTTGACCCATCGTCATCTGACTTCCTTCTCTTGGAGGAAGACATTGCCTTCTAAACATTTTTTAACTGAAAAGACAAATATAACAACAACACCAAAGGAAAGAATGCTCACAATCCTGAAACAGGCTCGTACGGGAATAAATACAGCCAAGCCCACACTAGTAAGCCAGGACAAGCAGAACAGGGAAACTGAGACAGAGCGTTGAGCCGCAGTTTGCAGCCACCTGGTACATCCTATCTTCCCTGACCCAGGGACGCTTAAGAATACATGGCTAGCACTTTGGCTTTCCAACCAGAGGGTAAATAGCTTACATCACCCTACTCAGGGAGACGGATAGCAGAAATCCAATTAGTGCCATTTGCCAACCACACCCAAGGACAGATGAAGTTAAAAGAATAAATCTCATTTTAGTACACCAGCATAAAGCTGATGAATATTCTACTGATCCTCCCCTAAGACCTTCCCTCAACACCCAGCCTTTAAAACCCCTCTAAAATGAAGGTCCCGGGGCACGCTCGCTCCCCCAAGAACACGCACGCACGCACTCACCTCCCCCGACTTCTTCCCTCACAGGCATGGATCTCCTAAACTCAAAGGGGCCTCCCCCAACACTGCAACCAGGGCAGCAATGGGCAGCAGCAGTTCCTTCAGGCAAACCCCTGAATCTGTCTCCAGGCCCCCTTTTCTCTGACTTCTCAGTGAGCCAAAGCAGACCACCTAGGCTCATTTGCCCTGACCTTCTTGTTTCGTTCTCCGCAGCTTTAATAAACATCCTCTAAAGTTCACCTGGACTCGTCTGTGAAATTTTTCCTGTACAAAGTCAAGAACCCACACACTACCGGCCGGCTCTCGGCAGACCCGTTCAGGGCCAGGTCCCCCTTCTGGTAACAATCCCATTATCTTAATACAACATTTTTAAGTATTGCACAATTCCTTTCCGGTCATACATACTGTTTTATATCAGCTCGTAAACCATTTTATATTTAGTTTTTGTCCCCCATTTAACATTATAACCCAAACACGCCCTGTGGTTTTTCACAGTCCCTGTAACAGAAGCATAACATTCTCTCTTGTGACTGTAATGTAATGTCCTTAAGCCACTCTCCCAACACTGGACATTGTGTTGCTGGCTCTGGCTTTTCAAAAGAATTACATGTTACTCTGGATCCCAGCTCCTCTTAGCTCCAAGAATTTATTCTAACTGTTATCCCTCCCTTGCATTTTAGTCTTTCATTGTCTTCAGACACCTTCTCTTCTGTCTGCAGGGATTTTTAGTCTTTCTGTCCTAAAACATATCTCAACCTTGCCAGATACCATTCTCTGTAGCCTCCATTATTTCCCCATCAGCTCATCCTTTTTCTCATGTTATTTGCCTCTCCCTACCTCCCCCATTTCAACAGAAAGTCTCTCTCTCTTTTTTAAAAAGATTTTAAAAAAACGTATTTTATTGATTTTTTTTTACAGAGAGGAAGGGAGAGGGATAGAGAGTTAGAAACATCGATGAGAGAGAAACATCAATCAGCTGCCTCCTGCACACCCCCTACTGGGGATGTGCCTGCAACCAAGGTACATGCCCTTGACTGGAATCGAACCTGGGACCCTTCAGTCCGCAGGCCGATGCTCCATCCACCGAGCCAAACCAATTAGGGCAGAAAGTCTCTTTTTAATGACTGCATATCAAGTCCAAAGAGATTTCCCCCCAGTCCTCATTGTTTCTGACATTGACCAGTCCCTTCTGAAACTTCCCTCCCGAGCCTTTGGGGTCATCACGTTTTGCCTGTGCTCCTCGACTCTTCAGCTTTTCCAAAATGAAGGTCTTTCTCAAGGGCCTGTTCTCAGCCTTCTCCTTCTCTCCTGTCTTCCCAGGCACATTCACTCTCACAGCTTAAGCTAATAGCTCTGTACAAATGATTTCCAGATCTGTATTTTTAGCCCGACCTGTCTCATCTCCCCAGCCTGAGCCTCACCTCCACCGCTCACTGCTGCGTTCACATTGCTCCCTGGTGCTGGCCCATCTCCTCACAGCCAACGCATTCAGTACCCAAATGCTTCTTTCCTCCTAACCCGGCCTCTCCAACTGACTTCCCTTTAGCCTTTGCATATGTGGCCTCAAAACCTCTGACTCACTTTTTATTCTTGTCTCTACTAATATTTCACCAGTTGGTTTAACATCTGGAATGTGTCTCTTCCATTTTCAAACCCACAGTTTTCATTCATTCATTCATTCATTCCTCACCTGAGGACATGTTTTTATTGATTTTAGAGAGAGAGGAAGTGGGGGAGAGAAACATTGATGGGTTGCCTCCCATATGCACCCTGATCGGGATTGAACCTGAAACCCAGGTATGTGTTCTGACCAGGAATCAAACCTGAAATCTTTTGGTGTATGGAATGATGCTCCACCCAACTGAGCCACCTGGCCAGGGCCCCACAGTTTTTATTTTTATTTATTATTATTTTTTTTGGTTAATCCTCACTTGAGGATATTTTGTCCATTGTTTTTTTAGAGAGAGTGGAAGGGAGGGGGAGACATACACAGAGAGAGAGAGAGACATTGATGTGAGAGAGACACATCGATTGGTTGCCTCCTGCATACACCCTGACCAACTGGGGATTGAGCTTGCAACCAAGGTATGTGCCCTTGACCTGAATTGAACTGGGGATACTACAGTCCACAGGCTGACGCTTTATCCACTGAGTCAAATCAGCCAGGGTTCTGAAGTTTTTGTTTAAAAAAAAATTAAATATGAAGTTTGTATGTTCTTGTGTTAAAAATTCAAGTGATATCAGTTGTATTAATCAGATGTAATAGTATTATAATCAGATGTATTACTATATAGGGCAAGCATGTCAAACTTAAAGGCTAACACGGGCCAAATAAACAAGGTTTAAGTTTATGTGGGCCGCAAAAAAAACAAAAGCTTCAATTTTCATAGAAACGTAGGTTTATTTTGACAGAGACAGGCTAAATACAAAGGGCTAAAATAAATGAGTAATTGTTAACATAAAATAATAGAACATTTTAATAAAAATTAATATTTTTTCTTGAACATTAACTTACCAGACACTGAATCACTGCACAAATTAATAAGCGTAACGCAAATAAACCTATTTTTCTTTTTCTCCAAAAGCAAAATATTTTCGGTTGCGCACACCAAGCAAGTCAGTACAAGACTAATGACGTAGCAATCGGCTGCTAAAATATTCGCTGTTAGTATTAGTGGAGAGAAATGGTGCGCCTGTGCGTAAGGGAAATGAATGCAATATGATTATAGTAATCAGTCAGCGAACGTTGTAGTTCGTTATTAATAATTATGTATAACAGGATATTGTAAACATTTAGTTACAAAATTTTTATTAAAACATTTCTTACATACCATTATATTGGCTGGGCCCCAAAAATATTTGTTGTGGGTCGCATGTGGCCCGTGGGCCGCTAGTTTGACATGCTTGCTATCGGGCAAAAAATGAATATTCCTCTTCATAAAAGTGAACATTTCTCTTCATATATTTACTCTCCAAATTCTCTCTACACATTATTTCTTTTCCCAGTGGATAAATGAACTGTGATATATCTATTCAATGGAATACTAGTTAGCAATAGAAAGGAACAAGTTACTGATACATGCAACAACTGGGTGTATCTCAAAGACATGTGCTAAGTTAAAGAAACCAGACACAAAGGGCTACGTACTATATGATTCCATTTATAGTAAACTGTAGGAAAGACAAAGCTATAGAAACAGAAATCAGACTAGTGGTGGCCAAAGATTGGGGGAGGGGCAGGGGCCAGACTGCAAGCTGGCACAAGGGAACTTTTTAGGCAAAAAACAAAGTTCTATATCTTGAATATGGTGGTGGTTACAGGACTTCACACATTTATCAAAACTCATTGAACTGTACACTTTAAAAAAAGTAAATTTTATCTGATTGAATTACCAAACTGAATCTGCCTACCTTGATTTGAGCCTGACTTAAAAAAAAAAGAGGAAAGAAGCAAAAGCAAAACCATATCTAGATCTATCTATCTATAAGCCTAATATGCAAATTGTCCCCTCGGGAGTGAGACCAGGAGTTTGATTGCTCGCTATGAGGTGCACTGATCACTAGGGGGCAGCGCAGAACAAAGGAAGACCCTGGCCGGCAGCTGGAAGGCCCCGATCTCGGCCCTGATTGCCGGCCAGGCCTAGGGACCCTACCCGTGCATGAATTTCATGCACCGGG
>NW_005367384.1:613018-618257 GCF_000412655.1 Myotis brandtii | reverse complement strand
TATATATATATATATTTTTTTTTTTTTTTTGAAGTGAAATTTTCTGCACCAGATAGTGTGCTGATTTTGAATTTCAATATAAGGCCCAATTGTCCTCTAAAATGGCTATACCAATTTATACCTCTACCAGTATAATAGAAGAATGCCTATTTCCCCACACTCTGGCACAAATGGATATTATCAATTTTTTAAAAGTTCTGTCTGTTTGATGATGAAAAATGTTACTTCAGGCACGCACTGTTAAGATCCTGTCCAAATTGGTCTCTCTACTTGCAGTCTTTTTTTCTCACCTTATATATTGTTAATAGAGTAATCCTTCTTGTGCTTAGTTCTAATAATATCTCAAAAAAATTGTTAATATACCCCATTGCCTACAAAATGAAGTCCAGACCTTTAGCTAGATATCCGAGTCTTTATTCTATTCCAGTTTACCTTATCTCTCTGTCTACTACTGTCTTATCATTTTTAGTAGAAACGTTGGCTCAACTTCTAGCTTGATGGTTCTTACCCTTCTTCTAGGTTTATTGTGATGTAATTGACATACAACATTGTGTAAGCTTAAGGTGTCCAGTGTTATGATTTGATACATGTATATATTGGGAAGTGTTTACCACAATAAGGTTAGTTGATACCTCCTTCACCTCATATAATTACCATTTTGATGTTGTTACTGTGAGAACATTAAAACTCTACCCTCATAGCAATGTTCCAGTATATAATACTGTATTGTTAACTGTAGTTACTGTGCTGTACTTTAGATCCCTGGAACTTATTCATCTTAGCACGGGAAGTTTGTACCCTTTTACCAACATCCTCCCATGTCCCCCACTCCTTAGTCCCAGAAGACCACTACTCTGCTCTCTGTGTCCTTGAGTTTGATGTTTTTATGTTAATCCTCACCCACCCGAGGATATTTTTTTCCATGGATTTTTAGAGAGAGGGGAAGGGAGAGGGAGAGACAGAGAGAGAGAAACATTGATGTGAGAGAGACACATCGATTGGTTGCCTCCTGCAAGTGCCCCAACTGGGGCCAGGGATCAAGCCTGAAACTAAGGTACGCACACCCTTGACTGGAATTGAACCTGCAACCCTTCAGTCTGTGGGCCAATGCTCTAACCCTTTAGCAAAGCAGCCAGGTTGAGTTTGAGGTTTTTAGATTTCATATGTAAGCGAGAGCTTATAGTATTTGTTTTACTATGTCTGACATTTCAATTAGCATAATGCCTTTAAGGTCCATCCATATTGTGAAAAATGACATGATTTCCTTTTTTCATAGCTGAGTAATATTCCATTTTATATATATCACAATTTCTTTATCCATTCATCCATCAGCGGACAGGTTATTTCTATGTCTTGGCTACTGTGAATAATGCTGTGATGAGCATGGGGGATGGTGCACATATCTCTCCATGATAGTTATTTCCTTTGGATGTATACCCAGAGGTGGGATTGCTGGATCACATGGTAGTTCTGGTTTTTATTTATTTTTTATTTTATTTTTTAAAAATATTTTTTTTATTAATTTCAGAGAGGATGGAAGAGGGAGAGAGAGATAGAAACATCCATGATGAGAGAGAATCATTGATTGGCTGCCTCCTGCATGCTCCCCACTGGGGATCAAGCCCGCAACCTGGGCATGTGCCCTTGACCGGAATCGAACCTGGGACCCTTCGGTCCGCAGGTTGACGCTCTACCCACTGAGCCAAACCGGTTAGGGCTGGTTTTTATTTTTTGAAGAGGCTCCATACTGTTTTTCATGGTTCTCGCTCCTGGCTGCACATCAGAATCCTGGGGAGCTCTTTAAAGACCTGATTGCCCAAGCCTCATCTGCAGAGAATTGGATTTAATTGGGCTGAGGGATGGCCTGGGGTTCTTTTTGTTTGTTTATTTGTTATTTTTTGAGTCCAGGTGATTTTATTATGCAGTCAGAGCTGTGAACCTCTGATCCAGTACACTAACTAAATAAATCCCATGCCTATCTCCCTTGATGTCCTTGTTCATACCATCCCCTCAACCTGGAATACTCATCCTGTCCTCCTTAGCTGTCCACATCCTTCTTGTCCCTTAATGACCCCATAGGCCCAACTCACCTGCAACTCCACCATGAAGTTTCCCTGGGTCCCCCATCAAGTAAGATATCTCCCTTTTTCGGACATTCTATAACTTCCTTCTGACATGTATCATGGTCTACTTTGCAAAACTGTTATTTTTAAACTTACTTTTTTCTATAAGATTGTCAGTTCTTTGAAAAACTGTAGCAAAATTAACCTTGTTCATTACTCAGTACCCTGTTCTGTGGGACAATTACTCAGTAGGGGCTCAGTAAATATTTTAAAAATGTTTACTTTGTTCTATAGCTTTTTCTTCATTTTGTACAGTTGCTGTCTCTGCCTGGAACCCCCTTTCCCAGATATCCCTATGGCTCAGTGTCACCTTGATAGAGCGACAAATATAGTCACTTATTTATTTGTTTATTGCCTGTCTCTTCTCACTAGCATGTAAGCTCTGTGAGGAAAGGTCTTTATTTTGTTTGCTGTTGTATCCACCATGCACATGGCAGTACTTGGCATATAGTAAGTGTTCAGAAAATATTCCTTGGGTTTAATAAATGAACTTGATGGACATTTATCTTCTTTTGTATATACCTCATAACAACCCGCAGCAGGCAAGGTAGGCATAATCAAGCCATCATCAGCTTAATTCTCAGACTCTTGGCGTTCTGAGCAGGAATATGGAAGCTCAGTTGCCACAGGAATATGGGGCTTGTTTCACTTTCTCCTCCCACACCTCGTTCTTTGCTTCACTCCTGTAGGCTTCATGATCTCACCCCACCTGCATGTCCAAGTTCCACCACTTCCCTGCAGACGGCTGCCCCTTGGCCATTCCAGACACACCCGCTGTTGGCCCACCCTTTGGGAGAAAGGCCACACAGGCCCTGGAAGGGAGCCTGGGGCCAAGTGGGCAGGGGATTCTGGGCTCCTGGTGGGGTATCCGTTTGGACTCTCAGACTCCTTGCCCTGTGGGGAGGGTATGGTTGGAGGAGGCCTGGAGTGGGGCCCCTGCAAGCTGGGGCTGTTTGGTGTTAGTCTAAGGGGGATTGATCCTTTCCTCTCCAAACCAGACTGTAAGCCCCCTCTCCTAGAGGTTGTGTGGTTTAACTGGAAAATGGAAGGTGTGGGCTGAGCTTGAGGTAAATAAACTAACCTCTTTGGCTTGTTTATAATAATAAAAGCGTAATATGCTAATTAGATCAGACATCCTTCTGGAAGACCTCCCAGACAAAGCCGCAGCTGGCGGGGGGCTGAGGCAGAGGCAGAGGCAGCTGCCATGGCGGTGGCTGGGGGGGGGGGGGCAAGCCCCATGCACGAATTTCATGCATCAGGCCTCTAGTTTATAAAATGAGAACTAGATGAGATAATCTCTAAAATGGCTTCTTTTATATCTCCCTCCCCGCACACACACACATTCCCAACTAACAGATCATAGTAGTGTTCGCTAGGATGAATGCCCTATGGCCTTGACTTAATCTGTTCTCATATCAGACAAATGTGTGTAGGTATGTGTATACATGTGGGGGCACATACACCCTACCTTGTACCACTCAATCCGTCTTGGATTTTTGAGTCACAAAACTTACCAGCTGAACTGTTAGAGCCCTGGGAGACATTTTTCTAAACACTGAGGCAAAATGCTCCAGATCCCAACAGAAGTAATATTCAGTTTTATGCTTTCAGAGCTTGGGGACTATGGGACCCTAGGGATCTTACTTTCCTTAGAAAATTGGTGACCTTGAGTCATTTCTATTATCTTGAAGTTGAGGTTTTTATTTCTGACTGATGTCAATCCCTTCTTAATGGCTGGGTAAACATTTTATTTCCTTGAGTTGCCTGAGAATTAAGAGGGGGGGCCCTTTTTCTGACACCCTGGGTTTTAGTGTAGGTGGACGCTTACTGGAGGCTGGGGCCAAATCTGAAAGGTTAAACCTCTTTCCTGGGCAGGTGGATGCTCTGGTTCAGATGAACAGATGTATAATGAGGGTTCACCAGTGCTATGGGCAGTCCTAAGCAGGATGACACCAGCTCCAAGCTTTATATTAATTTGGTTGGAGAGGCACAGCATAATTTCATAGAAGATTAAATAACATAACAGGACAAGACAATTTATCACCTCACGGCAGTGGTTTGTGGTCAAATGCAGTTTTTTCACAACGAGTTTAGAGAATGAAGGAAAGTGTGAATAAGCGGTCCCAGGTCTGGGGCCATCATATCGGGGAGCCGACATGCGGGGACAGGCAGTGTCTCCACACAGTTCCTCACCTGGAGTTTATGAGCTGGAGGCAAAGTCTGCAAAGCCTTCTGTTCATGGTGGGGGGTCGGAGGAGACCGGTTGCTAAGAACAGGGACTGTTTATGATGCCGAGGCATAATGAGTACACAGTAGGAACATCAACAAAAGCTATCCTCAACCTTTATTCTCAACTCTCTTCCCTGAAACGAACAGGAAGGTGCTTACAGAAGAATGCCTCAGCCTTATTCTGAGAAGGGGCTCTTGCTGCCCAGACCAGTGAGCTGCAAGGTTGGGTCTCACGGGGGAACGGGAATGGAGCACAACCGGGATCCTTTGGTCAATGTAGGTGATGCACATTTTTTTACTGCCACCTTAGTTTCCCAGGAAGCGAGATAGTGTGCCCACCTCACACGTTTAGCACCCTGCCTAGGGCACGGCAACAGGACGCACAGACTCAAAACTGCCAATTCCACGATGCAAGACCCTTACACCACCATCCTCAGAGTTAGATGCCGGGCACAGAGCAGGGACTTGACAAACGCTAACTCCTCTCTTCGCTTTCCTCGTTTCCTTGGGGAGCCCTAGCCCCCCAACGCTAATCCTCGGACATTCTCTCCACCTCCCACGAGCGCTGCTGTCCCTAAAAGGGCCAGGATGAGTGGGGTTCTCTCCGGCTCCCCTTCAATTCGGTACAACAGGAGCTTTCTGAAGGCCTACTACGTGCGCGCTGTGCGGGCTCCCCGGTCGGGACAGGAGGCAGAACCCCTAGACTCGAGAAAGGATGGGTCGAGCCGCGCGCTTTTCTCACCCCCTCCACTGCCTGTGCTCTGCTTTGTCCCCCCGGCAGCCCCGAAGGCTGCCCTGCAAACGCAGGCGCCCCGCTCACACCTGCCGCCCCGCACACAACCGAGCAGAGCGAAGCCGGGCGCCGGAGGAGGAGGGAGAGGCCGCCC
>NW_005367384.1:588099-612340 GCF_000412655.1 Myotis brandtii | reverse complement strand
TCTGGCTGCTGCTGCTGGCCCGGCCGGCCTCGTGCGCCCCAGGTAAGCACCGCGGGGACCCTGCCTGCCTTGATTGCTGCTGTTTTCAAAATCCTGCCTTCCCCGCCCAGACTCTTCTATTCTCCACCGCTCCCTCGCCCTCCTGGCTGGAGATGCTCTTCCATTCTTCTCGGGCCCAGCCACCGAAGGCGCGGAGGGAAGAAAGGGAGAAAGCCGGCGGATGGTGGCCAATCTTGCTAATGATCTGCAAAGCTCTCCTGTTATCCTCGGAGTCCGAGGCGGGTCTGGTGGCTTCATCTCGCAACGTGCCTTTATTTTCTCTGCAAAATCCAGGCAGTGGAATTGTATGCGTGCGTGGCCGGGGCAAGGTGGTATATGAAATGTTAGGGGGTACTTTATTGTCAGGCTGAAGGGGGACACTGGGGAGGGGTGTGTGTGCCTTAAGACGGTGTTGCATTACTCTGAGGAGCCCTGCGTCCCTCAGATACAGGGATTCCGGCGGTGTGGTGTCCCCCAGTGCACCAGGACACAAAGAACATTCAAAGAATATCTCTTGGAAAGCGCCCTGGCCACGGGTCTTTCCAGGGAACTAGCGGTTGCTTTTACTTCTGCAAAGGCATTAGTACAATAGAGTGTGACAATATTGTGATTTCCGAGTGTCAGGGCATGAAAGGAGTCAGGGTTGTTTCTATAATAGATGCAGTTTCCTGACGGCTCGTCAGCATGGAATTAAGAGGCATGATTTATGGAGAAGCGTGTGGGCGGGTTTTGTTGTTGAGGAAATGATTTAATTCGTATTGCTTCTCTGAAATGTTTATTTGTCCACCCTGAGCATACACACAGGATGGCCTGGAAACCATCTCTGAGCTGACAGGCTGTGAGCCCGTGGTTGTCCCCGGCGCACTCACACTTGACCACTTGGTGGGCAGAAAAGGAAAGGTGGGATGAGCAGCCCTGGGTGGGCATGGAGCAGGAACAGAAAGCCATGGAAGCGACGCCAAATCCTCCCTTCCCTGGGGGGGGATGGCCAAAAGACTGCCAAGTGGCTTTGAAAGGAAACAGAACACATTTGAAGGTGTCCCTAGGACCTCACTGTTGGAACGATAACCGGCACCGTAGGCGATGGTCCAGTAGAAGCCCAGGAAGAGACTTCAGGGATCAGAGAAGGGAACCACTCCTTTGACTGAAGAGGAAAAGTGACATGAGAAGTGACTTGCTCAAGGTCACAGGATAGTTTGTGCAGAGTCATCACCTCTCAGTCACCCTGCTGCCCTGACCCGCAGACTTGTACACACCTGAGGTCTCCACTAAGATTTCCCACAGCTGGGTGGAACCCTGCCTCAGAAGGCCACACCACAGCCCGGGTGACAAAATGGGTCTCTTCCCAGCAGTATACCGAGGGTGCGAACGACTTTGCCTAACGCAGCACCTCAGGTCTCAGTTCTGCTCCCTGCATGCTCCGCCCTGTGTGTCCATGTGTCCAGAGAGGACAGGGGACCCTGGGCTTTTCTGGGAGAAGAGATGTTCATGAAGACTGCCCTTGTCTTTAGTCAACAAAGAAAGCCCATCTCATACTAACGGATTCATCAGCTGCAGGACAGGCCAACTAATAATTTCCATTTACTGAGCGCTGCCTGTGTGCCTGGTGCTGTATTTTATACACAAGACCCAATCTCCTTGTGGGTTAGGCATCATCGTCCCCATTTTACAGATGAGGGAACTAAGGCTGCCGGCATTTAGGTTAGTTTGACTCCAAACTCTATGCAGTTAACCTCCGTACAGCTTCCCCAGGCGAATGTGGCCAAATGGATATTTTGTAGATGTGGAGAACATAAGTAATTTTTTGATAAATCTGATATCAATAGTGGAGCTGTTTGTTCTGTCCCTCCGTAACTTTCTCTTCTTTAGAAGTCCATTCCTGTTTCCCCTCAACCCACAATACAAATACAGAGCCCTGGTTTATTGCACTTCACAGGTGTTGCGTATATATATTTTTTTACAAACTGAAGGCAAGACCCTCCACCAGCAAAAAGGTTAGGACTTGCCTTTATTATGGTGGTCTGAAACCCGACCAAAGCTGCAGTATCTCCTTGGTATGACTGTGTTCAACCTGGAGACATGAAATGAATTCTCTGTCCACTCTAGAGCTGACATCACGGAAGCAGAGACTTCGTCCTTCCACTAATTTGTGCATTGGCCTCTGGTTGGCGCAGCTGCTTCCAGACTGGGTAATAGACTAGGAAGCAGCTGTCCTCAAGGACCCAATTGGAAACAGAGCTGTGCGCAAGCAAGCGCAGACCCCTGGCACGGACGGTTCACGGGCAAGATTGCTTTTCAGTTGTTTGGTCCTGGTCTCCCTCTGGCTGTGAGTCCCGAGTGTTTTCACCATCAGAGTGGGGATGGAGGAGGCTTTGCTGAGCTCTGACATGGTGGTTCTCTTTCTGAAGAGGAAGCGGTATTAGTCAGAAAATGGTGCGTCTTAATCCTGTTTTGGATTTCCTAGGTTAGACACCAGCCCCTTCCGTGGCTCTGAAAACTACCTCCTCCTCCAGGAGGTTTCTCTTTCCTTGTTAACTTTTGTTAAATGGAGTCCACCCTCCAGTTGGTCTCCTAATTTCAGTCTCTATTTAAATTTCTATGTCTTATCGATTTCTGGTCTATTTCCATTTCATTCAGCATTTTGAGTGTTTAAACATTTATAAGTTTGGTCTTGACTGTTCACTGTTGTGGAAACAATTTGTAATACTTTGAACTTGCTTTTGAATATTGTGCTTTTAGGAGATCCTACACCCACAACGTAAAAGAAAAGAATCGTGTCCATTTTTTCTTTGTATTGAGGGATAAGTCTTTCTCAAAATAGTTATTATGAAACTGATAACTTTGCAAATTACTTTGCAATTTAGAAATTACTAGAAGGTATAGAAAACAGGTCCCCACATGCGTACAACCCACAGATAACACTGTAAATAGTTTTGCCTTTTCTTTGTTAACATTAAAAAAAAGAAAATTGAATTATATGCACAATGTATTTACTTTTTTTCACTCAATAATTGACTTAAATATTTCCTTATTCACAATTTTCCATCCTAATAATTACTTAATTATTCATTTATTATTTCCAGCTTTTTTGGCTGTTATAAACAATGCTATGTTGAATAGCTATGTATGTAAGGCTTTGTCTATATTTCTTTGTGTGGATTTTTTTTTTTAAGTCTACATTTCTAGAAGGGAAATTAGGATGTAACATAAATCTAAGGCCCACCAGGCTGGCTCTTTGCATGTTTCGGTCAGTGTGGTGAGTGCCTTATAGGTGCTCAGTAAGTGGCTGTTGAATGAACAACAATTTTATATAAAGCTGAAATAAAGCCTGGCAGTTTATGTGGTAGCCTGATTCACATCATCACTAGGATTGAATATTATTTTAAAAATCCATGTTAAATACATTCGTAATACATTTTTTAAATTTCTTATTACTTATGAATTGAATATTTTTTGTTTATTTTGTACTTGTATTCCATTAATTTTCTCTGTGTTTTTGCTCAGAGAATTACATATTTAAATATGTAATTACATATTTAGTTATTGTGGAATTACATATTTATTTTTAAAATATATTTTATTGATTTCAGAGAGGAAGGGAAAGGGAGAGATAGAATCATTGATTGGCTGCCTCCTGTATGCCCCTTACTGGGGATGTGCCCGCAACCCAGGTACATGCCCCTGACCAGAACTGAACCTGGGACCCTTCAGTCCGCAGGCCAACACTCTATCCACTGAGCCAAACCAGCTAGGGCCATATTTATTTTTATTTATTTACTTATTTTTTGGTTAATCCTCACCCAAGGATATTTTTTCTATTGATTTTTAAGGAGAGTGGAAGAGAAGGAAAGACAGAGAGAAACATCGATGTGAGAGAAACACATCGACTGGTTGCCTCCTGTATGAGCCCCAACTAGGGCTTGGGCCTGCAACCAAGGTACGTGCCCTTGACTGGAATTGAACCCTGTACCCTTTGGTCCACAGGCTGAAGCTCTAGCCACTGAGCCAAACCAGTTAGAGCTGGAATTACATTTTTTAAAAAAAATATATTCCATTGATCTTCCACAGAGAGGAGGGGAGAGGGACAGAGAGCCAGAAACATCGATGAGAGAGAAACATTGATCAGCCGCCCCCTGCACGCCCCCCACTGGGGACGCCCGCAACCAAGGTACATGTCCTTGACCGGAACCGAACCTGGGACCCTTGAGTCTGCAGGCCGACGCTCCATCCGCTGAGCCAAACCGGTCAGGGCTGGAATTACATTTTTAAATCTTTCTATATATGGATAACAACCATTTTTTCTCCTGTGTGTTAAGTTTCCCCTTCCAATGGAGTTTTACAAATTTTTTATATAATTTTGAAATTCAGAAGTTTTTGGTTCTTTTGATTAGCAAAATTGGCCATTTTGCTTTTCTTTTTGTATTTTTTCCATTTCATTTATACTTATGGCAGGTTAAATTTTTATCTTATTTGATGTACTATTTTATTAGCCATTTCGAGGCGAATATTTGTAACTATGGTCCCAGTGCATGAATTCATGCACCTTGAAAGGAACTGTGGGCCGCAATGCTGCGGTGGGCACAGGGGTGGGTCTTGGCCCATCCTTGTGCCCCCGCCCAGCCCCTCCTGTCAGGTCCCCTCTCGGCCAGCAGCCCCACTCCCACTGCCGCCGCTCCCATGCGCTGACAGCGCTGGTCTCGCTTGCATGGAGAGATTGGGGCTGGTGCCAGCAGTGGCTACAAGCAGCAGCTGCTGCCCCAATCACCCCTCAGGAGCAGGGGGAGGTAAAGAAGCCCTCAGGGGCGATCGGTAGGCGCCAGCAGCTGCCACTCGCACCCGCTGATGTCGCTGAGCGATTGGGACCGGCGCGGGTGTGAGAGGTGGGGCTGGTGCCTGCAGCAGGTGCAAGCCCCGGGTGGGACTGCGGCACACGGGAGCAAAGAATTTTCAGTAACCACCAGAGGCTCGTGTGGATGACAGTGACCGGCGCCCCTCCTTGGTCTTAATCGGTAGGCGCCAGCAGCTGCCACTCGCACCCGCTGATGTCGCTGAGCGATTGGGACCGGCGCGGGTGTGAGAGGTGGGGCTGGTGCCTGCAGCAGGTGCAAGCACCGGGGGGGACTGCGGCACACGGGAGCAAAGAATTTTCAGTAACCACCAGAGGCTCGTGTGGATGACAGTGACTGGCGCCCCTCCTTGGTCTTAGTGCCCCTGCTCACTTGCTCCACCATCCTGCCGTGGCTGACGCCCACCATGTTCCGTGCTCTGCTGCCTGCTGCTGATGCCCGCCATATTCTGCGTGTGCCCCCTGGTGGTTAGTGCACGTCATAGCAACTGGTTGTTTGGTTTTTCTGCCATTCCGTCTATTTGCATATTAGGGTTTTATATATATAGATACTTTTTGAGTGGTTTAGCTCACTTGCTCCACCATCCTGCCGTGGCTGACGCCCACCATGTTCCGTGCTCTGCTGCCTGCTGCCGATGCCCGCCATATTCTGCGTGTGCCCCCTGGTGGTTAGTGCACGTCATAGCAACTGGTTGTTTGGTTTTTCTGCCATTCCGTCTATTTGCATATTAGGGTTTTATATACATAGATACTTTTTGAGTGGTTTATTATCCTATAAATAAAGACTAAGATAAATGTTTCAAAAGTGTGATCCCTCCACCTTCTGCATCAACAACATGAGGATGGGGGGGGGGGCTTTGCTTGTTAAGAATTTAGATCTCTGGGGCTCACCCTTGACCCACATTAGAATTTTTGGTGGGAGTGCCTGGGAATCTTCATTTTTAACAAGTTCACAGCTGATTTTAAGGCACTTTAAACTTTGGAACTACTGATCCAGATACTATAAAATCCAGTAACTGAAAATTTCATAGCCTTTTGGGGGTATGGGCACTTAATATGTTGCAATTGTCTTTCTCCTGTTAGAACAGTTGATTTAAGATCGTGACATTGAGACAGTTTTTTTGGTTATATCTAGTTTGCTTGGTTTTCTTTGGGTTGTGAGTCAAAGGACATAGAGGACTTCATTTTAAATTCTCACGCCCGTTCCCTTGGGAACAGCTGTTTGCAGTCTTTGTCAGGAAAAACCTCACTTAATCCAGAAAACAGAAGCCAGCCGGGCTGTTGTTAAAAGTCGCCTGGGACCTGGGAGCCACAGGTTTTCTCCCAGTGCCCGGGGTGCTGGAGGCAGCTAGCTAATTACTGTAATTATATTCGCACTGGGTTGATTTTCCCAGATAGGAAGATGCTGCTCTGACGGATCTAACTTGTTGCCAAGCTGTGGCCACCCACCTTTCATCTGCAGCTCAGTGAGAGGATTTCTCCTTCACATACCCGGGCAGCACGATTTGTTGGAAAGCACATTGAACTGTGAGCTGGCAAACCTGAGTGTGCTCTTTTCTGCTGATAATTGGCTGATAACTGGCTTTGTGTCTGTGGACAAGCTACCTTGTCCGGGGTTTCTTCATCAGTGTAAGATGGGTCGCTCCGATGATCTCTGAGTTTTCTTTCAGCTCTTCCATTTCAAGCCCACATGCTGACCACCTCAGAATATGCTTGTTATAGGTTGTAATTGCCCTGGAGTAATTGTCCCTTGAATGCTTGTGAGTGTTGCCATCTTACTGTCCTATAGATGTTCTAGTCCAGGGACCTGCAGAAAGCAGTTTACTCTCCCCATTGCATTCAATCCTTCTTTTTCATAAACCCTCCTCTCCCCTCCCCTCCTGCAGCCACACCCCCAGGACACCTACTTTGCTCTCAATCTTCCTCTTTGTCTCTCACCCCCACCCCCACCCCATAGCCCCAGTCTTGCGTGGTAATGCTCTAGGTGTGCTACTGCTGTGGTATGCAGCTTCTGGCATTGCTTCTCCTCATTGGTGAAAATCTAACCTTGCTATTGAAAGTGTGATACTGCGGCGTCATCGCCATCTGGGAGCGTGTTAGAAATGCAGAATCTCAGGCCCCACTCCAGACCTTCAGAATCTGCATTGCATGAGGCCCTCAGGTGATATCTCTCTCTCTCTCTCTCTCTCTCTCTCTCTCTCTACGTTTGAGAAGCACTGGGCTAAGAGGTAATGCCTCCCGTTCCAACCTTCTGGGAGTGAGTGGTGTTGGCTTGCTGGGGCCTGAGTCAGCCCAGACTGCTCTGGAGCCAGTCCAGATCCTCAGGGACCTTGAGATACACCTGCCTTCGGGATTGACTGAATCTGTGTGAATATGTACACGAGCCATATTGACCAGGCAACTTCAGAACAAAATAGTTTGGGGGAGAGAAGACGGCGACTGGCAAGAAGGCGGGGTGGGGGTGGGGGAGAATGTGTGTGTGAGAATAAGGGAGCGATAGAGGAGTGTGTGGATGTGTGGGGTGTGTCTGTGTGTGTGTGCGTGTGTGTGTGTGTGCGCGCACACGCGCGAGCGCGCGCGCGCGTGCTAGGGACAGTTAGATCCTGCAGAACAAAATGGTTTTCTAGACCTGCCCCCATTCATAACCCATTCATTCATTAGCATACTGAAAAACTACCATACCAGTTGGTAAATAGCTGCTATATGGCATCCCCATCTGCCTAAATTCCTTGGGTTTATTCAGAATCTGCATTGCATGAGGCCCTCAGGTGATATCTCTCTCTCTCTCTCTCTCTCTCTCTCTCTCTCTCTCTACGTTTGAGAAGCACTGAGCTAAGAGGTAATGCCTCCCGTTCCAACCTTCTGGGAGTGAGTGGTGTTGGCTTGCTGGGGCCTGAGTCAGCCCAGACTGCTCTGGAGCCAGTCCAGATCCTCAGGGACCTTGAGATACACCTGCCTTCGGGATTGACTGAATCTGTGTGAATATGTACACGAGCCATATTGACCAGGCAACTTCAGAACAAAATAGTTTGGGGGAGAGAAGACGGCGACTGGCAAGAAGGCGGGGTGGGGGTGGGGGAGAATGTGTGTGTGAGAATAAGGGAGCGATAGAGGAGTGTGTGGATGTGGTGTGTGTGTGTGTGTGTGTGTGCGCGCGCACACTAGGGACAGTTAGATCCTGCAGAACAAAATGATTTTCTAGACCTGCCCCGATTCATAACCCATTCATTCATTAGCATACTGAAATACTACCATACCAGTTGGTAAATAGCTGCTATATGGCATCCCCATCTGCCTAAATTCCTTGGGTTTACATGCCTTCCCTCAGGATTCTTTTCCTGATTCTTCTCCTAGGATGTCCCCCCCCCCCCCCACCTTTCCAAGATTCAGGAACTGAAGGGTTAATGCTCAGCTAGCAGGAACCTCAGGACTCTGCTTTAGAATAGCAACCCTTCCAGTTGGTCAGTGCACATGCCTTCCTGTTGTATATGTTGTATATTGTATTGAGTATCACCAGTACCTTCTTCCTTCCTCCTTCTCTCCTTCCTTCCTTCCTTCCTTCCTTCCTTCCTTCCTTCCACCCATCCCAGATCCAACACTTTAAAAAAAAGTGTGTTAAATGGATGCATTTGATGGTAGTTGAAGTCATAGACCTGGAAGATCCTACTGAGGGGGTGCATGTAGTTGGAAGAGAAGAAGGCTAAGGACAGAGGCCCAGGAAACTAACATTCAGGACAGGGGAAGAGAAGGAGGAGCCCCCAGAGGAAACTGGCCTGAGAAAGCAGAGTCATGAAAACCAGGGGAGGGGAGGGTTTTCATATAGGTGTTTGTCACATCATGTCCAACGCTGCTGCGTGGAACTGTTTCTCAGAGGATGGTGTGAGGGCCACTCGGTCAGAATCATCTGGGGTTCTTGTTAAAATCCTGCACTCACGGTCACGCTAGACCTGCTGAATTAGGGGATGCCAGAGGTTTTGTAGTTTCGAAATGTTCAATAAGCTCCTCAAATGATTCTCACGCCTGGTGAGGTTTTGTTACCCCTGTCACTTCGGTGTCACGGGGTTGATGGAGGTTTTAGAAACAGGTTATAGATTTGATCATGTTCATAGGCTTCAAGGAAGAATCAGTAGAGATATAGTGGTTGACAGTTTAAGAAAGAGCAGAAGTAATTGAAGGATAATTCACCCAAAGTGAGACGTGCATGTGGGCAGGCGGGCTGACCACAAGCAGGACTGGGGAGAGACAGTATTGGGAGAAGGAAGTGGAGGGGGCTGGTGGAAGGTGGGGAGTGAAGCCTAAGGCGATGGGAGAAATTGCAGTGATGCCAGTGCACTGCGATGTGATCTTGTCCTGCCCCATCTGACATTCCAAGTGAGGCCAGGGAAAGGCAGGCCATTGGCTGAGTCGGGGTTGGGAATCCCAGGCAGGTGTGGTGGAGAGCCAAGGGGAACAGAGGGATCTGGCGAGACATGGCCTGGATGCTGCGGTGTGGAGCCGAGCTGGATGAGGGAGGACCAGAGGCCGTGGATGGGCAGTGAGGTGGGGCGAGGGCTGGAGGGGTTGGCGGTGTTGGCATTGAAGGTTTCAGAATGGATCAACTCTGGGCTTGGTCTTGGTTAACGACCCAGGGCAGGGTAGCCGTGGGAGTCAGTTGCTGTAGTGAAATGTGGGTGAAAGCCTGTGGGTGAATAATCTGTGGATGTTGGATTTGCCACGAGTGGGGTAGAAAGGACTGTGAGTGGGACTCCAAATCCTCAGTGAATGAAGGGAAGTGACCCAGTGACTTCTCATGTAGGGGAAGAAATATGTCTTCGTTCTGTCCACTTTCCTCTACCATCCCCACTGCCCCACCCTCATTCCAGCCCCCACCATCGTTCCTCCAGTTACTGACACGGCCTCCACTTCTGCTCTTGCTCCATCCACTTCATCCTCCACCTTCAGCTGGAGGATCCTTCTAGAAACACATCTGCTCATGTCACTTCCTTCTTACTTAAACATCTGTGCTGGCTGCCCCATGGTTTTCATGGTGCTCCAGTCTGAGTCCACAGCCTGTGTGTGCCCTTAGGTACTAGGTTTATGGGGCGCGCTGGGAGTGGGGATCCGATGTAGGGGCTTGTGAGAAAATGCCCACAGTGGGTACAGACTCTTCAAAATGTTGGTGCTGAGAGGGACCGACAGAGAGGGGAAGTGATGTGATTTGAAGACTGGGTTTTGCCCTCCTGTGATCCAGGGCCAGCAGCAGAGGCAGACCTCCCTTTTCCACCCAGGGTGTAATTTACTGGGGCCGAGCAGCATCTGTCAGAGGGCCAGCTTCTGCTTTGGGAGGTGCTGTGTTTGTTCCAGCAGTGAAGTAAGGCAGTGAGTTAGGGGGTGGTAAAGGGGTGGGTAAGTAGGGCCACCTGTGCAGGTGAGGCAGTAGAGAGGAATAAACCAATATGGGGTGGGATGGATATTGCTGGAGAGGGAAGCAGTCAGGGTAGGGGTGACCTCTCTCAGGGATTTGGAGGGGATGGCACCAGGGATTCCTTTTTTTTAAAAATTAAAGATATTTTTATTGATTTCAGAGAGGAAGGGAGAGGGAGAGATAGAAATATCAGTGATGAGAGAGAATCATTGATCGGCTGCCTCCTGCACGCCCCACACTGGGGATTGAGCCCACAACCCCGGGCATGTACCCTGACTGGGAATCAAACCGTGACCTCCTGGTTCATAGGTTGATGGTCATCCACTGAGCCACACCAGCCAGGCAGGGATTCCTTTTAGAGAGGAGCAAGACCAAAGGAGAAATAGGAGACTAGACCTGGAGACAGGCTTGGAGGAGCGGGTGACTTCGTGGAGAGTGGTGGAGGAGACAACTTTTTTTTGAGAGGAGGGTGAGTGTGAGGTGGAATTGGGAGCTTGAGAAAATACAGCTGGTTTCCAGAGGAAATTGAGAAGGGGAGACTGAAGTGGCAAGGCCTGGCCGAAGTTGGGAGGCCTGACTCTGCTTGTCTCTCTCTCCAGCAGCCCTGGGTGGCCCGAGCCATGGGCAGAAAATGAACAGGTGACAGTGGTCCTGGGCTCCACTTTCCTTGCTCCCTGGTCTCCTGTTTGGGCTGTGGAAGGGCCCCCATCTCCACTGCTTTGGGTGCTAGGATTCACTGTGGAGCCAGACAGCCTGCAGGGCTGCTTTAAAATACTGGGCAAATACTCCTGGGAAGCTCTCAAAGGGGGAAGCCTCAAGCATACAAAACACACCATCTTCTGAAGCCAGCTTCTAGGGGACTTGGGAGAAGCCCAGGAGACAGGTGTGAACTGGTGGGAAGTCGCTAGGCCTTTGCTGCTGTGGGTGAGGCCTGAGGACCACACTGAGCTTGTTACAAAGGTGGACTCCTGGGTCCCGCCCCAGAATCTTCCTTTTAAGAGCATCTTCCCGTGATTTGTATGTGCACTAAGGGTTGGGGAGCTCTAGCCAAATGGCAGTGTCTCATTGAGGTTCGGTGCATGTCAAAGACTTTTGATTGTTACCTCATTGGTGGGGAGAAAAATTCCGCCCAGATTTCAAGGTGATTGGGAAACGGAGCCGCAGCAGCAGGCTCAGAGCTGAGCTGGTGTCTGGCTGGATGTGCAGCCTAAGCGCCCTTGGTCCAGTCCTTGGTTTCCCTGCTCTGATCTCAGCAGGAGTCAGGGTGGGTGACTGCCAAGGATTTCAGGAGCCTCTGCAGAGAGCTGATGCAAGCAGGTGTCAAAACTGATGTGTGTGTGTGTGTGTGTGTGTGTGTGTGTGTGTGTGTGTGTGTGTGTGTTGGTGGAAGCAACCCAAGCCTCTGTCAGCGGATGCATGGATGCACAAAATGTGCTGTATGCACTCAATGGTATTATTATTCCTTCTTAGAAAAGAAGGGCATTTTGACACATGCTACAACATGGCATTGTACTAAGTGAGGTAAGCCAGTCACTAAAAGACACTGACTGTGCAATTCCACTTATATGAGGTGCCTAGAGGCACCAGAGTCATGGAGACAGAAAGTAGGATGGTGGTTGCAGGGGCTGAGGGGAGGTGGGAATGGGAGTTAGTGCTTAATGGGTACAGAGCTTCAGTTTTGCAAAATGAGAAGAGTTGGTTGCACAACAATGTGAAAATACTTAATACTACTTAGAAATGGTTAATATGGTAAATTTATGCTTATGTGGGTTTTTTAAAAACCACAGTTATTGAAAAACAACAACCTAAAGTGAGGCTGAGTGGGTAGCAGTTGGTTGGTTAGCAGGAGCGAACATCAGTCAGAGCCAGGGGCCACAGTGGTCTGGGGACAGGCCAGGAGCACAGACAGGCTGGGCTGAGGCCTGTGACAGGCTGGGGTGGAAGGACGCCGGGCACAGGGCACACTGGGTGGGAGTGGTGGTGGCGGGTTGCGGGGAGCAAGTCAAAGGCTTGCTAAGACAGAGCTGCTTGGCTCTGTGGCACCAACAAGGACCTCCAGGTCTCTCTGCCTTAGGACTGCCTCACCTCTCACCTGACCCCCCCTCCCCCTCTCCCCTTCCCATCCTTGCGTTGTTAGGTGTTTTTCCCTGGACAGTCATTTGATGGAGGATGGGATGGGGGACAGGGCTGAGGAAAGGCATTCTTGGAAGGGGTGGGAATTTTCAACCTGGGCCTTACTTAATACAGTCTCAGGAATTTAAAAAATCAAATTCTTCTTCCTAGCCCTTAGAATTTGGCTTTTATATTTTTATGTATTTTCAGGATAACAATAGCTTTACTGGTTTTTTCCCTGATTATAAAAGTGATATGTGTTCATTGCAATAATTTGTACTTACTGTTCCCTCAGCCCAGAACATTCTTATCTCAGATCCTATCTACATGGTTTACTGCGCCCCTTCCTTCAGGTTCTGCTCAAATCTCACATACTCAGAGGCCTTCCTACCCATGTTTTTTAAACAACAACCTCCTCCGCAATTCCTTGCTCCTGACTCTGTTTTATTTTTTCTCCACGGCACCAATCACCATCATATATATATATATATATGCCTGCTTCTTCTCTGCCTCCCTCCACCAGGGTAGAATTTATCTGTTTTGTTCTGTGTTTGTTCATTTATCCAGCAGATCTTTCTTGAATGCCTACTCTTGGGGCAATGTCTGCCCTGTGCCAGGCCTCTCAGGATGCGTCAGTGACAAAGTTAATTACATAACGTGTTTCTAGATGATAAGTGCTATGAATCAGTGGAACAGACAAAGGGCTTGGGAGTGAGGAGCGGAAGTTTTAATCGGGGTGGTGCGGGAGGACTCCTTGACCAGGTGACTGTATTAATGTGCTGGGGCTGCCGTAGCAAAGTGCCACAAACTGAATGGCTTCAACAAGAGAAGTTTATTGTCGTGTAGTTCTGGAGGCTAGGAGTTCCAGATCAAGGTCAGGGGGCCATGTTCCCCCGAAGGTGCTAGGGAAGGGCCTATGCCCTTGCCTCTTTTTATAAGGTCGGATTGAGTAGGGTCCCCTCTCCTCCAGTGAGACCTCACCTAAGCTCCTTACATCTGCACCGATCCTGTTTCCAAACGAGGTCACATTCTGAGGTACTGGGGGTTAGGACTTCAATTTAGGGATTTTGGGGGGACATGGTTTAACCCATAACAGTGACGTTTAATCTAAAAGTTGAAGGAGGCAAAGGGACAAGCCATGCAAGGTTTGGGGGGACAGTGTTCCCAGCAGATGAAGTAGCCAGTGTAGAGGCAGAAGTGTGCCTGGTATTGGGGGGTGGGGAGGGGCCAGTGTGCCCAAGACAGAGAGGGAGGGGGTAGAGGAGTGGGGGGCAACAGGAGCTGAGGTGTGAGAGGAAGTGGGTGCTGGGGTGGAGTGTCAGAGGCCCCCAGGACTTTGGCATTATTCCAGGTAAGGTGGGAAGCAGCTGCAGGGTCTAGAGCAGAGGAGTGATGTGATGAGGCTTGAAATGTAAAATATAATGCACATTAAATGAATTCAGATGGTGCGAAAAGATGTAAGGTAGAAAGTGAAAATCCCGCCACTCGGAGATAAACACTGTGCCATTTTGGTGTTTCCCCTTTCAGACCTCCCCCCCCTACACATATAAGCACACACACACGCAAAGTAATGGTCTCATACTCCACATGTTTGCTGACGTGCTTTTTTTCACTTCACACTTTATCATAGAATCTTTGCATTGCCAGGAAGTATAGCCGCTTCATGGTTTTATTCGATGCTGTGGATGTTCCCTGCTTTATTGAACCAGTTGCCTGCTGATGGAGAATTATATTGCCTTCAACTTTTGCTGTGGTAAAAACACTGCTTTGAGGATCTTTGTACATATATCTCTACGCACCTTTCTAATTATTTCCTCACGATACATTCCCAGAAATAGAATTGCTGGACCAGGCAGTATTCATGTATTCAATTTTGATATTTATTGCCAAATTGCTCTCTAGAAAGTCTGAAGCAATTGACATTCTCTCTAGTAATGAATTAGTGCCATTTGCTCCTATCCTCCATGATACAGGCTGTTACCAATCTTTATTATCTTTGCCAAACTCATGGGTAAAAAGTTGACATTCTCTCTAGTAATGAATTAGTGCCATTTGCTTCTATCCTCCATGATACAGGCTGTTACCAATCTTTTATTATCTTTGCCAAACTCATGGGTAAAAACATACCTCCTTTAAAGTTGCATTTCTTTGATTGTCCATTGGCATCAGGGTACTCTTTGCATTCCTTTCTCTGGTTCTCTCCAGAAATCTCAGGGCTGACCTGGAAATAATTATCCAACAATTAACACAGTGCTAGTCACGTGCCAGACATTGTGCTAGGCACAGTGTATCTTGTTTAATCTATACAACAACTCTACTAGGTAAGCACTGCTATTACCCCCATTTTACAGATGAGGAAGATAAAGGTTAGAGAGGTTCACTAACTTGCTTAAGGTCACACACTAATGGGAGTCCTTGTAACCCTAGGGGTTGGGGATGTGCATCCCCCAGCCAGGGTGTCCTTTGCTGTGGGTCCATGTGTAAGAATGACTCTATGGCCCTGGCTAGTTTGGCTCAGTGGATAAGCATTGGCCTGAGGACTGAAGGGTCCCGGATTCAGTGCTGACCAAGGGCTTGTACCTTGGTTGTAGGCTCCATTCCTGGCCCTGTTCAGGGTGTGTGTGGGAGGCAACCAATTGATGTATCTCTCTCACATCCATGTTTCTCGCTCTCTCTTTCTCCCTCTCCCTTCCACTCTCTCTAAAAGTCAATGAGAAAATGTCCTCGGGTGAGGACTAACAACAACAACAAGAATGACTCTACGGCCCCGCTGGTGTGGCTCAGTGGTAGAGTGTCAATTCATGAACCAAGATGTCACTGGTTTGATTCCCAGTCAGGCACATGCCTGGGTTGCTGTCTTGATCTCTAGTAGGGGGTGTGCAGGAGACAGCCAATTGATGTTTCTCTCTCATCAATGTTTCTACTATATATATTAAAAAGAATGACTCTATGGCCTTGGCCTGGTAGCTCAGTTGGTTAGAGTGTCGTCCCTATATGCCAAGATTGCAGGTCCAAGGTTGTGGGTTCGATCCCCAGTCAGGGCACATACAAGAATCAACCAGTGAATGCATAAATAAGTGGAACAACAAAATCGATGTTTCTCTCTCTCTCTCTCTCTCTTCCTCTCTTCCTCTCCCTCTCTAAAATTAAATAGAAAGATGATGTATTGTAGAATTATATACCTGAAACCTGCATAATTTCATTAACCAATGTCACCCCAATAAATCCAATAAAAAATAAACTAAAAAAAAAAGAACAACTCTATGATCTCTACCATTGAAGTGCTCACTCACAGTCTTTGCTTGCTTGCTTGAGTGAATCCTGTGGACAGAGAGCCACAGTCTCTGTGGGCCCTGGCCAGCGCCTGGCCTGTGTCAGAAGTCTTGGCTATGAAGGCACATGCAGGACCCGGCACATAGAAGGTGCTCATCAAATACTGCTTAAGAGAAATGAAAGAAGCAGGCTTTTGAAAGCTAAAGTATTTTTTTAAAAATATATTTTTATTGATATCAGAGAGGAAGGGAGAGGGAGAGAGAGATAGAAAACAACAATGATGAGAGAGAATCATTGATCAGCTGCCTCCTGCACGCCCCACACTGGGGAATCCAGCTCGCAACCCAGGCATGTGCCCTGACTGGGAATTGAGCTGTGACCTCTTGGTTCATAGGTCAACACTCAACCACCAAGCCACGCTGGCTGGGCTGAAAGCTAAAGTATTGCATGACGATGCCATTTTGTTTTATTTCAGCAGACGAAAAATTAAAATGTTAAAAATAAAAAATTTCAGGGAGTTAAAAATTCATCTTATGGACCCCCAATCCATATCCTCCAGCAAGAGGGTAATATTTTTCTTTATACCAAGTTTTCTTACTGCGTTTCCTCTCTTGTCATGTCCTGGATCATATCCCTGTGGTTTTGATAATATTTCTACTTTGTTTTGACTATATTATTTTCTTGTGGTTTGTTTCCAACAGCAGAGTATGTGGTTGTAATACATCCTTTTTGTTAATAAATTGGTGTATTCCACTGGTTTGAAATCAATTTCTCATTAACTTGGAAATTTTGGTGGGAGGAAGTTGATGCCTTAAAATAAGTACCTTGTTCAAAACCCAACCTGTGCTCCAAGCTGTCCTACTTCCATTGTTTTATATGCCCCTTGAGCCTTTTCGCTCTTCATAAAACACAGTGTATTAACGCCTTGAGTTCTTGCCTGGATCGTCTAAATAATTTCCAGAAATCTTAGACCTGAAACTGTTCTAGTTTTTTCATCACCGTTTATATTGATTTTATTCACTGACAACCTTCAAGTTCTCTTCCTTCCAAGTTCAGCTCCCCATGACAGAACATGTACTATAGAATGTGTATTTTATCTGTCAGGATAAACTAGTTGTGCTTCGGAAACAACCCCCAAATCTCAGTGGATTTCAATGGTGACTTTTGACTCCACCATCCCGATCTTTCCCTTTAGCTCCTTCCTGCACCTTTTGAATTTTGTCTGGTTCTGGAACTTTTGCTTACCGGATCCTATGTTTTCTCCTTCCTTCTTTGTCTTGGGTTTTCCAGTGCCAGAATGCATGCCTGCAGGTAGTCCAGTTGTATGGAGGTCCCACTCATTCATGCATGGGAGGTCCCATGCCTGCATTATTCACCTAACATTTTGTGAGCCTTCACTGCCATGTGCTGAGCGCCATGCTAGCTGTTGGGATACTGAGATAAATATGATCTTTTAAAAAGGCATATACATACATATATATAATAGACTTGACTTTTCATAAAATGGGGTCATGCTGTCTATATAATTTTGCACTCTGCAACTTTCATTTTCTTGCAAACATTTCCATGCTATTATATTTTTGATGGATGCATAGTATTATGTTGCAGAGCAGAATTGGTCATCTTTATTGATATTCATTGTTGCCATTGTATACAATGCTGTGATGAGCCTCTTTGTACCTAGATCTTTGAGTTTCTGGATATTTCCTTTAGGATCCATTTATAGAATGAGAATAGCTGGTTCAAAAAGGATAGACTTTAAAAGAAAAGAACCCTGTGTGTGTGAACCAGAATAACTTTTTCAAAATATGTCCTCTGTGCTGGGCTTTTAGAAATAGATTTATAGTTTGTGTGGGTCAGTAATTCTCTAGAAAGAGAGAACCTGGCAGGACTGTTGTTTTCTAGCTGGGACTGTTGTTGTCTGGTTATGTTTTGTTTAATCTCATTGTGAACGGATGTTCACCCACAAAGGGGTCACTGTACTCGAGGCACCTTGAAAGATCCCGAGCCCAGCAGTCAGAGAGGGCTTTGGCATTGGGCATCTTGGCCACACCAGGTATGTGAACAGGTCAGCACTGCTGTTTCCTCGGGACTGATGATATGATCTGGGGGTGAAAAGATGGAGGAACACAGGGCTCCTTTCTGGGGCGTCACATCTGTTATCACCCAGTCCAAGCTGTCTTTCCTTTGTTAAGCGCTCTTCCTTGACTCTCCTTTGTGCCACAGTTGTATTCATTATCTCTATTCTGACTGTTTCTATCATGTATTACAGTGATTGATCGATCGATTGCACAGTTGTATTCATTATCTCTATTCTGACTGTTTCTAGCATGTATTACAGTGATTGATCGATCGATTGATTAATTGGTTATTGTGGTTAATATACATAACACAAGATTTACCCTTTAACCTCACCCAAGGACACTTTTTTAATCCTCACCCAAGGACACTTTTTCCATTGATTTTTAGAGAGAGTGGGAGAGAGAGGGAAAGACAAAGAGAAACATCGATGTGAGAGAAACACATTGATTAGTTGCCTCCTGCACGAGCCTGACCAGGGCCCGGGCTGGGGAGGAAACTGCAACCAAGGTATATGCCCTTGACCGGAATCAAACCCTGGACCCTTTGATCTACAGGCCAACGCTCTATCCACTGAGTCAAATCGGCCAGGGCTAACCATTTTTAAGTGTACAGTTGAGTGATACTAAGTACGTTCACATTGTTGTGTAGGCATCACCCCTGTCTAGCTCCAGGACTTATCATCTCATATGGAAACTCTTACAATGACTTGTTTTTCATTGCTTTTACTACCAGACTATGAGCACCTCAGGGTCAGGAGCATTGTGTCCAGATCCCAGAAATTTGGTGCTGCCTCTGGCACTTAGTAGGAGCTCGTGAGTGTTTGAATGAAGAGGTGGCAGAACCACCTGAGGATACTTCAGAGGAGGGCCGTGTGTGGTGACAATTGAGTCCTGGCTGTACCGTGTGGAGATCTTTTCTGTCGCTCTTTGTGGCACCATTAGCCTCTTGGGCATCATGGCTTCAATACACCATGAGTGCTGTGACTGAATTAAATTGTATGAATGCTCTCTGCTTCATATTCTTTCAGCAGTTTCTATGACATTCATTGGCTCTTATTAGGAGCTGATTTTTTATTATTGTTAATCTAAATTTTTATGATTACATCCTGTCTCCAATTTAGAGTATTAGTTCTTTGGCAGCATAAAGCATCTCACATTGTAATATTACTGCTGATGACTAATATACTACTTCATTGAAGCTAAGATGCCGCTGACAGTGTGATGGACCAGTTATTTTCTGTACCTCTGAGAAACAGAAAACAGGAAGAATAAAAGCTGCCCCTTAACCCATGGCACACCCTTGGTTGTAAGGGCATGCTAATTTCAGATATCTTAGAATGTGAAAAAAATGTCTTTGAATGAATATCTCACAGTAGATAAGAAATCAATGCTTGATCAGGTTATTTTGTGTCGTGCATATTTGTGTTATGTGGAAGGTAAATAAGAATATTTATAAACATTACAGGAAATGGCCTTAAAATTTCATATTATGAAAATCCTGAATTAAATTCCCATAGATTCTCGTCTTGGGACTGTGAATCCTATCATTTTTCCTTTTGAATTTAGCACTGTGTTCTTTCCTAAGGTGGCTTTCCTCATTTTATTTCACTCACGTTGCTTTCATATTTTTGTTTTTCACTAGATATTTCAGTTTATTTGTTGTGTGTGTTTTTTTGTGTGTTTTTTTGGGAGGGAGGGGGGCAGTTTTTCATGTGGGAAGGGTGATCCTTATTTTAAAGGCCTCACCTCATGGAACCTTCTAGAACATTTCCTTAGGATCCAAACATCTCAAGATTATCACAAAGTGACAGAAGTGATGAGAACAAGAGTTAATGTTTCTAATGCCAAGTACAAATTCCCATAGTGAAAATACATTTTTAGACTAGAGTATAAATATTTTGTAAAAGTGGCCAATTAGGTGATTATTATAGCAGCCGGTTAGAGCTTCAGGCCCCGGGAATTCACACCAGCAATTTACAGTTCCTCTTGCTTAGCTGTGAGTGACCTTCATGAACATTGCTCGACCGATGGAGTCCTTCATTTATTCCTGGGAGCTACACTTCTCTGACTTTACTAGCTGAGAAGAGCAGGACCAAGAAAGCATGCTTGTTTTTATTTTCCACGTAAGCTTCCTGATGATTAAAATGCTCACTTGCCTGAGCTTGATTCCTCTTATGAGTAATCTTGTTTAGACCTAGAACCCCGAATTCTTACCTTTCTAGGCCATCTTATTAATCATTACACTAATAGTTGGCATTTTTTGAAAGCTGGCCATGTGTTAGTTAGTTCAGTGGCTCTTGACCTTGGGCACATGAGACTCTCCTGGGACATTTTAAAATTCCAGCTCTCCCCAGACTCTCTGGGAGTGGAAGCCAGGCATCGGTCGTCTGTACAGCGCCCCAGGTGCTTCTGATGTGCAGCCAAGGTTAGCCCTTTCCGTGCATTATCTCATTTAATCTAATGGCCCCTCGAGGCGTGTATTCTTGTCCTTGTTTTATAGACGGAAACACTGAGGACAGGATTGATTAACCCGACATAGTGGAGACGCCAACCCAGTTCGTCTGATTCCAGACACTGTTCTTTTAATACATATTAGTTATGCCTTGGAGCCAGACGGTTTGATGAAAACAAAGCAGTTGCGTTCTGCAATATTTATAAAGGTAACTCTTTCACATCGATTCAGGAAACACTTTTAAAGTCCTGGCTATTGTGCAGACGTCTATGTCGTGTTCTTTGCTCTTGTAGTTGGCTCCTCATGCTGTATCGGCTTTCCACTGGCACAGGGGTATTTGCCCAATTGGCCTTTTATTACTAACTCAGACGGTCCCTGAATGATCCCAGTGACTTGTTAGGTTTTGGGTGCTTTCTTAAGATCTGTAGTTACTGGAAGACAGGTTTGTGTGTGTGTGTGTGTGTGTGTGTGGAGAAAGCAGGTGTTATCATGGAACAAGTGGGTTTATAGCTTAAGCCAGTGCCGTTGTTCATCTGGGAGCTGTTCGCAGAACTGCAGAGATGGCCATAAGCAGTCCCCAGGGCCAGCCTGGTGAGTGCACACCTGCCACAGAGGAACTGAGGAGAAGGGAAGCCAACTGTGCATTCCAGGAAAGGCCTGGGGAGGAAAGGGAAGGGAAAAGAGAAGCTGGGCTGGGCAGCCACAGGGGTGAGGAGAAAATACTACAGGGAGAGAAGGTCTCTGATGTTTGAAGGGGAGAGATGAAGATGTGGGAGGAGGGAAGGTCCAGGAAGCCTGCATTCCTTGTTCCTTGATGCCACGTTTGGGATTCAGGATTCAGGATTCTCAGAGAGGAAGGTGTGTGTGTGTGTGTGTGTGTGTGTGTGTGTGTGGAGGGGGGGAGGGAGGAGGGAAGGGGTGCACCTGACCTTGTGGATGAAGGAATGACGGAACTGTGGTGACAGAGATGGGCTGAGCTGAGGGTGATGGGGGACCTCATGTGAGATGGTGCTGATAATTTTGGCAGAGTAGGAGAGATGGATGATCTGATGAGAGAGAGGGTGAAGGTTCAACCCCAGGGGAGAGCAGGCGTCGCTGAGCTGGTGGCTGGTCCCCTCTGCCTTCAGCCGGCAACGGGATGGTGAGGAGCCCCGCTGGGCGATCAAGTGGAGTGATTATTCTTGTGCTGTGCAGCCCTTAAATGCCTAGTCCCCTTTAAGTAGAGTTAAATATAATTCAGATTCCAGAGTGGTTTCCATTCAGCTTTTCAAAAATTCATCTCCTCCTCACACCAATTCAAGCTCACAGAGCATAGTCCCTTTTCCTGAAGACCAGAAAGGCTGGAAGGAAGGTTGTAGGCAGCCTTACCTTTTTTGACAGCTGAGTTGAGTGGTTTAACTAAGTGACCTGCCTAGTTTGAGCATTTGGTGGATCTTTTAGATGTGTTTTTAAGGGTTTTGCAAGTTTGATAGAAATTTAGTTTTTGAATTTTTATATATCTCTGTCTACCTACACTTTTACCAGTACTTGTAACTTAAAGTACAATATAGGTACAGAAAAGCACTCTTAAGTGCCTTGCTGGATGAATTTGCAGAAACCGAATACAGCTGTGTAACACCACTGAGATCAATAAACAGGGCTACCTGCCCCTTCAGAAGCCTCCTGTGTCCCCTTCCGCTCCCAAGCCCCTCCCCCCGAGGGAATCCTTATCCTGATTTCAAGCTGAAATATTAAATTAGGGTGTGTAATCATGTCATACACAAATCTGAACACAGTGGAGTCCACCAACTGTTAGCTTATGTTGCTGGGTAACTTCTTTTTGTGCAGATCTTGCAATAAGATGGGCTCAGCCATTGTCTTGAAAACGTGGCATTAATTAGGAGGGTTGTGGCTTGGCACAGTGTGTCGACTTCAGCTCTGTTCATTGCTCTCATGAACTCACACACGCTGCCCCCATTCCTGCGGGGGGCTGGCTCAGATGTGTTTGCTCGCTCCGTGCGACACACCCGTAGGTCTCATAGGCAGTTCTGGAATCTGTCCCAGGTCCTGGTGCCCCCCGGGCCTCTGCATTCATCCCAGGAAACACCCACGATCGTTGGGTAACCTGAGGTACTCTTAATGTCAGCAAAGGTTTCCTGGTACTCATCTTTCAAGCATGAGCCTGAAGAATTGGTTTCATTGGCCTGCAGATGGATAGATAGATAGATAGATAGATAGATTTATGTTAAAAGGACTGTCCACATTAAAAATATTGCGAGATTTCACGTCCAAATGAGGGTTTCGGGTTTCTCTTGGAATGCCTGAAGGCCTGCTTTCCTGGGCTGGGCATTTACTACGTTAGTCTCTGCAGCCCCCTTTTCTTGACTGTGTGCTCTTTATTTTGTGAGGCTCACTCCTGGGCCTCTGCTTTGGTTGGCATCGGTAGAGGTGTGGCTAAGTGTCTTCTGAGGCTGCTATAGTGAGGACTTTAAGAAAATTTGCAACGTTTTGTAAGTTTAACTCAGGGTTAAGCAATTTATCTATTTCCCAGCAAATATATTGTCTAAATCAGGGGTCCTCAAACTACGGCCCGCGGGCCACATGCAAATACAAATATTGTATTTGTTCCCGTTTTGTTTTTTTACTTCAAAATAAGATATGTGCAGTGTGCATAGGAATTTGTTCATAGTTTTTTTTTAAACTATAGTCCGGCACTCCAACGGTCTGAGGGACAGTGAGCTGGTCCCCTGTTTAAAAAGTTTGAGGACCCCTGGTCTAAATCATGGATCACGAGCTTCCAGCTGGAATCAGCAGGCGTGGTATTGTATTTTGTTATTTAAAGGTTTTTCATCCATCTAGCTTTCGGTGGATAGGTCATACTGCCACCTGGTTCAAAGTTTACTAGTGGAGTGTATGACCCCGTCCGTGTGGAGACCAGTGGGGTCCAGTGCACGGGGCTTGAGGCCGGCAAACTGTGTGCCGATCCCGGGTCCACGTCTGACTAACAAGTGGCCTTTGCAGGTTCCTTAAGCTCTAGCTTCCATGTACTCATTTGCAAAATGGGTGTTGGGGACAGGAAATGACATTATGCCTGAAAAGTGTTAGTACAGAACTTGAGTATAGTGGGCAGACAATAAATATTAGTGGTCATTGATGTTAATATGATTTTTGTTGTTTTCCATGGTAGCTCATTTTATTTACTGTTTAGTCTTTCAGAAATGGGTCAACACAGGGACCACAGTGGAATTCAGTGGAATGAAGAGTGATTCTATATTGATGGACTTAAACACAGTGAGATGGGTGTGGAAGGGGGCAGGTTTACATTTATTGCATCCCGCTTGGTGTGAACACATTGATAAATAAAATTCAAGTGAAGAACCGCTGTGGCTTTTCTACACCAGGAGGCAGTGGAGCTGCTGGGGTGGCCGGGGTTGGTTACCTGTCCTCATCAGCCACTCTCCCCACGCCACCCCGTGAACCGGTGCATGTCACTGGTTCTCAGCTGGGCAGTGCCACCTGCGGGGGCACTTGGGGTCATTGTCAGAACACAGGGGACATTATAAATAGTGGGTGGGGTCAGGAATTCCAGAGAATGGGGACCTCTAGATGGCCTGCCCAGAGGGCTGCTGTAAGGCCTTTATTATTATTATTATTTTTAAGTTCAAGTTCTGTTTTAGAATATCTTTGGTCTGTGAGAGACTCTCCTCCCTGCCCCTAAAAGGAGTAATTGTATCATGACAGAGAGTGGTTTAACATTCTCACTGAGGATGCCCTGTGTTCCTGATTTGAATAGTGTCCGTAATCAAGAGTCTTTTTCTCTTAGAGGCCACTGATTCCTCTAGAGAAATCAAGGCTTACATACAGCATGAAAAAAAAAACTTTATTTAAAGAACACATTATAACCCGCGTTTAAAGCAGAGAAGAAAAACCTCACTCAGTAAATGTAACAATGAATGTAATGTTATTTGGTTTCATATTCTTATGTGAAACCAGTTGAGGAAAGGGAGAAGATGAGAGGCAGATAAGAGCCCAGGGACTGGGGAGAGGCTGGGAAA
>NW_005367384.1:583865-588063 GCF_000412655.1 Myotis brandtii | reverse complement strand
GAGAAGGGGTGGCGTTAGTAAGCTCAGAGATGGGGGGGAACCAGCTCGAACATGTTCTTTGTCAAAGCTTGCTGTTGACCTAGACTGCAGATATATTTAAAAATTGCTGCTCATATATTAAACAAGAACCCTTTATAACCTTATTTAGAAATTGGTCTGACCTGCCCTGGCCGGTGTGCTACAGTTAGTTGAAGTGTTGTCCTGTGCACCAAAGGGTCACGGGTTCGATTCCCAGTGAGGACACATCCCAGGTGGTTAGATCTCTGGTTGGGATGTAAACAGAAGGCAGCCGATCCGTGCTTGTCTCTCACATCCATGTTTTCCCCTCCCCTCCCTTCCTTTCTTTCTCTCTAAAAGCAGTAAAAGACATGTCCTTGGCTGAGGATTAAAAGAAATATGAAAAAAAAATTGGTCTGACTTAAAGGGTGATTTTAATCTGGGTAGAAGAGAACATGTTACCAGTCTGGTTTTAAAGTGGGGATGCTCTACCCTGGCCGGTGTGGCTCAGCTGGTTGGGCATCACCCATGCAATAAAAGGTTGCTGGTTCGATTCATGGTCAAGGCACCTGCCCGGGTTGCAGGTGTGCAGGAGGCAGCTGATGGATGTCTTGCTCTCACATTGATGTCTCTCTCTCCCCCTCTCTTTCTTTTTCTTTAAAAATCAATAAAAACTCCTAAAGTGGGGATGGTCAGAAATCACAGTCATTGGATAAGATGGCACGTGTGAGTTAATGCTTTAAGTATGAATTGTACTTTAAATGCATAAAGTTGGTAGGTGAATACAAACACAGAACACCGAAAGGTCTCATCCTTCTCAAAAGCAAGATAGCCACCTCTGTGGACCAGGAGCAGCACAGAACTCTGAATAGTTAGCGGGGTCAAGGGCAGCTTCTGCCAGGTGGAGGGGCTTGATTTGGAAAATGCAGCTGAGAGTTGAACACACAGATGCTAACAGCACAGAGGTAGTACCCCGACAGCAGCTGTCAGGTGTTACAGAGGTAGTAACACCTTCTTTCTGAGAGGCTCGGGCCACAGGGGAAGGATCTGGCATGAGAGTCTTGGAGCTAAGGCCCTGGGTCTGAGTTAACATGGGCATTTCTGGGTCCCACCCCTTAGAGAGTCTGGGGGAGAGGCCTGGAAACCCCTAGTTTTAAGAGATCCTCAGGTGATTCTGAGAGCAGGACCACCCTGAGAATCACCATGCTAGTCTAACGCAAAGCCAGCTGTAGGATAATAAGAGCTTAGTAAAGTTAAATCAGGATGAGGGTGTTTAATTTGTACCTAGGAGCTTTTGTATTTGAGCCCTCGAATTGATTTCCTTTAAAAAATGGTAGTAAAATACACATAACCTTTAATTACTCTTTTAACCATTTTAAAGTGTGTAACTCAGTGACATTAAATACATTCACAATGTTATGCAAGAACTCAACTGTCTAGTGTTGGTTGTAGGTATTTCATATAAATGGAACCAAAATATATGCTTTTGGGGCTGCTTTTCCTCAGCGTAATGATTTCAGGCTTCATTTGTGTTGAAGCATGTATCAGTACTTCCTTCTCTGTTATGGCTGAATAGTGTTTCATTGCACAGATACACCACATTTTGTTTATCCATTTGTTAGTTGATGGACATTTGAGTTGTTTCTACCTGTTGGCTGTTGTCGGTAGTGCTGCTATGGACATTCTTGCACAAGTGTTTGTTTGAATACCTGCTTTCAATTCTTTTGTGTATATACCTAGGAGTGGACTTACTGGGTCATATGGAAGTTCTGTGTTTTAACTTGCTGAGGAACCGCCATACTGTTGCCACAGCAGATGCAGCAGCAGCATACAACCAGAGGACTCTGTTACTCCACATCCTCCCCACCACTTATTTCTTTCCTATTTTTAAAAAAATATATGCTTTTATTTATTTATTTATTTATGTATGTATTTATTTATTTTTAGAGAAGGAGGGGGAGGGATAGAGATAGAAACATCAATGATGAAAAACATCAATCGACTGCCTCCTGCACGCACCCCACTGGGGATCATGTGCCCTGACCGGAAATCCAACTGGTGACCTCTTGGTCGATGCTCAGCCACTGAACCACACTGGCTGGGCTCTTATATTTATTAATTAATTTTTAAAATTAAGGCCATCCTCGTGGGTGTGAAGTGCTATTTCATTGTGATTTTGATTTGCATTTCTCTAATGATTAATGACATTAAGAATCTTTTCATGTGCGTGTTGGCAAGTATATTGCTTTTAAGTTCAGATTGGTTCAGATGGGCGTTATTTTCTTAGTTCAGGGTAGTAGTTTGGTGGGTTGTGCCTGGGACGGCAGATGCTGGCGGCAGACAGACCAGGGTCTGAGTCCTGGCTCTTGCCAGGCCCTGGGTGGACTGGAACTCTTGGGCCTGCCTTTCCTGTGGGTGAAGGGGTAATGACAGTACCTCCCCGGTCGGGCTTTGTGAGAACTGAGGGGACACGGAAAGCATCCAGGTGCAGAGTGAGCACCCTGGAGCTGTTGTCATCATCGTTGTCACAGATGAGATCTGTCATCATCTCTGTGCTTTTTCTTGTGTGTCGGGCATGCTAAGCTGCCTTAGCTTCCTCAGCAGTTGAGGACAGATAGCCTGGAGGGACACATTTTAGTTGCCCATCTGCTCTCTGAGGCCCCAGGGAGCCATTTCCAGGTTGCTGGAGCTCATAGGTCTTTTGTATTCTTGGCTGGAGTTTTCCAACATCTGGCCCAACCTTCAACTTAACCTTTGCAAGTCAGGAGTGAATGTGTTAGCAGCACGGTGCCTGGGGAAGCCCATTGCTGGGAGGTTCCTGACCTTCTTCAGGCCTCCCCACGGGCCTGAGCATCCTTAACCAGGTACAGAAAGGGTCCTCCCGTGGCAGCACCCCTGTGCGGTCCAGATGCAGAGCTGACCCCAGGCACTAGCCTCCTGCCCCTGTGGATTTAGTGTCTGAGATGTTATTTTTACTGTATCATTCTTTTAATTACTGTTTAATACACCCCAAGTTGATAGGCCTGTGTTGAGATGCAGTGAGCATAGTTTTCAAACTGGGGAGGTATAGATTTTTATTTGCCGTGTGATTGTGAAGACATTTTTGCATAGCTATTCAAGAACCATAATCTAGAAATGTCCCTTGTAAAATCCAGGGTGCAATTCAAGACCCACCTCCCTAGAGAGGCAGCGTGATGGTGTGGAGAGAGCAAGGGGTCTTGGTGGGGGACGGATCTGAGGTCAAATGCTGATGGCACCACTTACTAATAGTGGGCCTTGAACAAGTTACGTAATTCATCTTTTGGAGCCTCAGTTTTTTCCAGCAATTAAGTGAGAAGGATAATGGAGTGCCTGGCACAGAGTGGTTATTGCTGACATGGCTGGTAAGCCTCTCAGTTGACCATTGCAACATGTATTTATTTTTTTGTAGTAAAATCTATATAACAGAAAATTTACCATTAAATTTTTTTTTAAGTATACAGCTCAGTGGCACTCATTGCAACATTTTTAACTTTTCCTGTTTTCTTTGTGGGGCTCAGGCTCCCTCATCACCACACCTGGAGGTCACACCTGAGGGCAGGACTCCCCCCACGCTGTTATTCCATGAACTGCAGGTTCCCTAACCCAGGGGAAAAGCAGGGAGGCCTGGGAGTCTTGGCTATTAACAGAGGCTTTCTCAGGGTCATGAAAGGATTCTGCGGAAAGTAATAACTAGTCTCCAGTTTTGGAGGCGGTCGGAGAGTTCTTGCTTCAGTCCACACAGGGATTATACTGTTTATTCACACGTCTCTGAGTGTGGGATAGGGAAGAAAAAGATTCTTTTTTGCTGTTTTCTGGAAACTTGAGTTAAGGGATTTGGGAAGAAGTAGAAATTGAAACTGATTAACCATCATGTTTTTAAAAAAATGTTTTTATTGATTTTAGAGAGAGAGAGAGAGAGAGGAAGGGAGGAGAGAGAGAAATGTCAATGTGAGAGAGAAACATCGATCAGTTGCTTCCTACATGTACCTCGACCAGGGATCGAACCTGAAACCTGGGCATATGCCTTGACCTGGAATCAAACTGGTAACCTTTCCGTACATAGGATGACATTCAACCAACTGAGCAACACCAGCCAGGGCTAACCATCATGTTTTAAGGTTATTTTAGTACTTCATTAATCTCTCCTTTGGAAAGGAACTAAAATGAATATGCTGTTTTG
>NW_005367384.1:571506-583799 GCF_000412655.1 Myotis brandtii | reverse complement strand
TCCCTTCCTAATTGTCATAATTTCCAAGATTTCCTTTATTCTTTACTCACCGTCTTTTTGGAACTTGAACATTAGAGAGAGAGATGGGGGGGAGGGGAAGGTTACTCTAAATACATGCAGAGTCAGTAATTTATCTGTTATCTTTTGAAAGAACGGTACAGAAATCAGCATCTTTCTATTGAATTACTAATCAGGTGACTCAAGAAAGGTTCTCAAACACGCACACACACACATTATTGCTTCAGATACCAAATAGTTATTCTTCTTCCTATAATTATATCTGAGTGTTAGACATACTTTTAATTTACACAGGCTTTAAAAACCAAACTTGCTAATAAAATAATGGATGGAAGCAAGGATCATCATGTCTGCATAATCTTAGGGGAAGAGTTGATGAGGAGTCTTGTAGTAGATAGAGCAGACTGTCACCACCTAAAGCCCCTGATAAAGTTTCGTGTCCCTCAGAGTGGGACAGCCAGATGTTAGGCACCTCCTGATGTGATGCAGTAGGAATACCGAGGACCACCTAGAAAGTATCCTTGCCAAAAATATTGATCCTGAATCTAGTGAAGGCTCTCGATCTTAACGATCAGTTATAGCAAGAATGTCAAACTTGCGGCCAACACATGTGGCCCGTCGACTGCGAGTTTGACATTCTTGAGTTATAGATTTGGGGTTTAGAAGAACATGTTAAATGACACCATAAGAATATAGTCAGCCAAAGATAGATTATGGGTCATCTACAAGGACAGATGACCTTTTTCTGTAACAAGTAAATAGAGTTTAATTAAAAAGAAAAAAAAAAAGGAGGGGAAAACTGTTCTAGAGTAAAAGGGACTTGGGGAGATACCAACCGAAGCCACGTGTGCTCCTGGTGTGGGTCCTAATTTGAAAACAGCAATTGTACAAAAATATTCTGAGGCCATCAAGGAAAACTAAGTATAGACTGGATAATTAGATGATGCTAGGAATTATTTTTCATTTTGTTGGCTGTGATAATGGTTGTGGTTATGATTTTTAAAAGTCTTTATCAGAGGTGCTGAAGTACTTATGAGTGAAATGAATGGTGTCTGGGCTTTGCTTTACTTTAGTTAAACAAAATAAAGTTGTGGGGGTTGGTGAAGTGACCATGGCAGAAAGTTGGTGTTCTAGTCTTTCAACTTTTGTGTCTGTTTGAAAATTTCATAATAAAAGTTAAAAATGCTGAATTGGTTTATTGGTGGCATTTAAGCACTTTAAATAGGAAAGACAAATATGGAACTCTTTATATATTGTTAGAATCTCAGTTTTGGGAAAATGGCATGTTGGCTTATCTGTATATTTGGTCTGGTAGAGTTTCTTGGCAAATTAGTGTTTACATTAACTTCATGTCATTCCTCATCCTGGAGTCCCAAGGAGGCCTCAAATAAACCAACAGAAGTCATAATTATAGATATTTAGAGACTTAACGCTACGGGTAATTGCTAATCAGTAGGCTCTTCATACCAATAAGCAGACAGAAGAGGGGGTTTGGGAAAGATCGTCAGTGAGTGGAAATAAGTAAGGATGAGAATAATTTGTGTGCTTGACTGAACTGGGTTGTAGGAGAAGTTTATGTAAATAGCACTTTATTTGGTGTGATTGCTAAAGGTGGCCCCTTCTGACTGTTGCAGAATACTGGGTTCTCCTGCCACCCCTTAAATGAACGCAGCTTTCTAGGGGGTGGGAGTCGAACTTTTCTCTCTTTCTCTTCCTCGATGGGCTCATTGGACTTCAATTACCATCTTTCTGCAGATAATCACCCAATCTGTATCCTCTGTCCAAATTGCTCTCATGAGCACTAGAATCACATCTCCGTCCACCTGGAACTGGCTCCCCGCCTCCCACGCCAGCCTCGCCCGAGCCGGGCTCCCTTTGCTGGCTCTGCGCCTTGCACACCAGCTATTTTCACATCTGTCAAGATCTTTCCCACTGCAGGCCATTGTGTTGGCTGTGATAATGGTTGTGGTCCCCTCTGCCTGGCACAGTCTCCCCTTCTCTTCTTCTCCTGGCTCCTCATCCTTCTCAGCCATTACCTCTTCAAACCACCTTTCCTGACCTTCTCTGCCCATCCTTCTCGGTCGTAGCACTTTGCTCGTTTCCTTAGCGATCTTCTCATTTTATAATTAGTGTGTCTGCCTCCTCTTCTCCATTGTACGGTCTATGGGCAGGAGGCCTTTCTGTCTTGGTTGATACTTCATACCCTGCCCTTAGCTTATGTGATCGGATGATATTTGTTGGATTTATGAATGATTGAATAAATGAATGAACATGTCAGGCATTGAGCTAGACATGGGAGACAGACTCATAAAAGATACAGTCTTTTCCTTCCAGTGGCACATCATATTAGGGAGGCAGATGAGCAAGCCCCAAATTCCAATTTAGGTTCTGTGAGAAAAACATACACAGGATTCTGGGGAGGATGGGAAACGTCAAGTCTGGGAACGTGATAGGAGTTAGGGAAAGTAGGGACAGGTATTCCCACGGAGAGGGAACAGCCTTTGCAGAAGCATGGTGGTCAGAAAAAACCTTGAATGGCTGGCGCGTGGGCTGGTTGTGAGGGAGGTGATACCAGCAAGACAGGCAGTGGCCGGGAGATGAGGACTCTCATGTGACAGCGGAGGACTTTGGATTTCTGAAGGCTGTTACAAACCATTGGAGGATCTTCAGACTGGGGTGATAAACCTCCACAAACGTCAAATAGACAGATAGGGATTGATCGCATCTGCATGTTAGAAAACTCCAGATGGGTTGGAGGGGCTAGAGGCAGCTTCAGGGTTTAGGGTGGGTCATGGCTGGTGGGGAAAAAAAAACACAGCCCAGACTGATTTCTGTGGCCAGGAACACACTTCTGGTCAGGGCAGGGGCGGTCACAGCTTTCCTTGACTCTAGAGCCCAGAGGTTTGGGTGCATGGGAGGTGGTGTCACGTAGCTCGAGTGACACTGTGCACACGTGGAGAACTGTCATGTTGGAGGTGCTCCGTCTCGCTGGGCTGCCACCCTTGGTGCTCAGGGCGTGTGCCATCACTCAAGCACTTAGCGAAGCAACCTCTTGTTTGTTGTGTGAAGGAATGTTTGTGGATGCTCTGAGCTCTCCTGGTACTTGAACCAAACTGAGAGTGAGTAAGGAAGCAGGGTCGGTGTTCAGCGTCTCAGAACCTTTCTGCCCCCTGCACCCTGAAAGCCCGTCTCTTCAGGGAGGCGGCGCCAGGCCGAGTTCTGAGCACGTAATGACAAAGGTCCACACTAAGGCGTGGTGATAAGGGATGGGAGTTGAGAGTTAACTAGAAGAGCCTGACTGTGAGAATGAGTTATCAACTGGCATCTGAGGGAGGACCAGGGCTTTTTTAAGGGCCGGTTAGATACTCAAGTGTAGTTGTCTGGAGTGGGCAGTTGACTCAAAATCACCTTGGCGCCCTGGCTGGTGTGGTTCAGTTGGGTGGGTGTCGTCGCCTGCACTGAAAGATTACTAGTTGGATTCCGGCCTGGGTGGCGGGCTCCATCCTTAGCAGGGGGCATGCAGGAGGCAGCCAGTCTATGTTTCTCTCTCTCTCCCTCTCTCTTCCTCTCTCTAAAAAAAAAAAAATGTGGGGGGGGGATTTTTTTCTTCTCTCTTTCTTCCCATCAGCTGCTAAGTCTTACCATCTGTTTAACCTCTGTGTGGTTTCTTTTACTTACACCTTCTTTTCCATTCATGTCTGGTCATTCTCTCCATACCCCGGCCCCTCTGCTGGGTACCTGAGCGTGAGGTAGGTCACTGTTTTGTGCTTCACTCTGCCAGGCTGATTGTTCCACAGCTTAACTTTGATGAAAAGGCCATTTTGCTCAAAATATCCAGTGGCTCCCCATTGTCTACCGACATTCTCACACTCCTCAGCCAACTTCTCTGGTGTTCCCTGCAGCCCATTGGAGCCACTGCTGTTTGTTACACAGACACATCCCACATTGTCCAGACCCAGAGCCTTTGTCCATGCGGCTGCTTTAGCCGAAACGCGCCCCCCTCCTCTCTCTTTCAAGTGTCCCGCTCCCTTGATATAAAATAAAAGCTTACGTTAGAGCTGAATAAGCGACCGAGCCTGCAGCATAAGCTCTGTACTGTTTGCTGGAATTAGACCCACCCACTGAGACAGTGATGTCTCTGGGTCACTTTGTTCGGGGCTTGGGCGTTGGTGTGGGGACCGCGGCTGCTGGCTCTGGGTTTGGGAGGGAAAGTGCCTCCTCATGCTTAGTCATAGGATGTCGTGTGCCATTCCAGCTCTGAGAGTAATCGGAGACAGGAGATTATCTCAAAGCCGATGGTGTCCTTTTTCCCTGTTATGGGACTGTGTTTTGAATTAAATTATTTTAGAAACAGATGGCTGGCTGAGAATTTTTCCTCCTTTGTTCTCAGTGAATCGAGTATTTAGTTTAGTTTGTTTTGGTTACTTAAAGTGCTGACAGGCTTGCTTTCCAGGTTGGTAAAGAGGATTGCATTTTATTTGGGAAAGAATAAAACAGAACAAAGTGAAACACAACATCTTCTGATAAATACTCTGTACCACGCTGTGAATTAACCGAACATTTTAATATCCCTATCTCCTTCAATGAGAAAATCGTGCAGAGAAACAGTGAATCCCTAAATTCCACCGCGAAGCCTATGCGGATGTTCTATCTACAATAGCATGCCTTTTTAGAAGGCTTTGTGGTACCATCATTTCAGTATTGTTTGATTGCAGCTTTTTTCTGAAGTTTCTCATTAGTTCTCTTCATGTTCTGGTGAAGTCACAATTGTTATCTGTGTCCCCATCGCTAGAGGAGGAAAGGGAAGGTTGACTAACGATGAGGGATTTCTCCTGGGGAATTTAGCAAGTTTAGATAGAACAGGACCTGTTCTCTGTGGAATGTTCTGGAGCTTTTGGCCCCGTTGCTGAAGAGTTGTGCATTTTATTAGCTAAAACTAAAGCCCCCACCACTGATGCAGTGGCCACTTGTTATTTGAGGGTTACCCTCTCCCTTTCTGGGGAAGCCTTCGTTGTGTGAGGTTCAGAGGGCTGCAGGGTTGACCAGGCAATGTGGCATGTGACCTTCGTGTGGCCAGGGGGCACTCCCAGCTGGACTTTGAATTTTGAGGGGAGTGGAGGGTCCATGGGAGCTGTGCCAGTGGCAGTCCCAGCTTGGTGTCATCGATGGACACCCCCAGCAGTGAGACCCCAGAGGGCTTCTCCGTGGCCTTGATGGTGTTCTGACCCTGAGCTGCCCTGTCCATTCTGTGGACCCTTTGTTATCCTTCCATTGAGTCCCCCTTCTGCTTATGTAGCCAGTTATTTCCATTGCAAATGACAGAGAGCCCCGATGGAGAAGACCTTACAGCACTGGCAGCGGGTCATATTTCATGTTTGTCCATAGAAAGTCAACACTCTAACACCCATTCTCCTGATGGCAGTTCTCAGGAACCCAAGGATATGTTTTATTGATTTTAGTGAGAGAAGAAGAGAGAGAGAGAAAGGAACGAAGGAAGGAAGGAAGGAAGGAAGGAAGAAAGGAAGAAAGAAAGAAAGAAAGAAAGAAAGAAAGAAAGATAGATAAAGAAAGAGAGAAACATTGATTGGTTGCTTCCCATATGTGCCCTGACTGGGAATCGAATCCGTGACCTTTCATTGTACGGGTCAATGCACCAAGCAAATGAGCCACACCGGTCAGGGCATAAACTCTATACCTTATTCGCAGGAGAGGGAACTGAGACCCAGGAGTGTGGAGTGAGTTATACAAGGTGGGCAGTTAGGTAACTTGGGGTGGACCAGGTGAGACCTGAGGCCTGCAGGTCTTGTTTCTGATCATCTCTGTCCACAGGGCCTCTTGTTGGAGTCAGGAAAGACAGATGTCATCTCAGTCAGTAGGGCTGCCATAGCAAAGTACCACAGACTGCATTCCTTCAACAACAGAACTGTATTTTCTCATAGTTCTGGAGGCTGGAAGTCCAAGATGGAAGTGCCAGTAGGGTTGGTTTCCGGTGAGGCCACTCTTGCTGTATTCTTCCACAGCCTTTCCTCTGAGAGAGTGGCCGAGAGAGTGAGCTCTGCTGTCTGTCTCTCTTTTTATGAGGACGCCAGTTTATTGGATCAAGGACCACCCTCATGACCTCATTTAACATTACCTCCTAAAGGCCCTATCTCCAAATACAGTTACACTGGGGTTAGACCTTCAACATACGAGCTGGGGAGGAATGGCACAATTCACTCCATTACCAGATGTGAAATATGGCAGCGGTTCAGACATTTTAATGTTGTCTGTGACTTAAGAAAAGTTGAGAAACAAGATGTCAAAGGAAGATTCCTAAAAGAGGTTTTTACATAGTTTTGAGATCTTAAAATAGTGGGGATTGGGTCAGTTATCTGTCATTCGGCCTGAGGTGGATACTTTTCTGTGCAGAGAGTTAATGTTGTCTGTGACTTAAGAAAAGTTGAGAAACAAAGGATGTTAAAGGAAGATTCCTAAAGAGGTTTTTACATAGTTTTGAGATCTTAAAATATTGGGGATTGGGCCAGTTATCTGTCATTCGGCCTGAGGTGGATACTCTTCTGTGCAGAGACATCATCAGCGATTGTTCTTTGGGTAAGTTCCCAGGGCCAGCTGTAGTCTGAAATGTTGATTTGGGCACCGCAGTTTTCCTTAGGGATGTGTGGTGAAACCTGCTTTCTGGTTTCAGGCTGTAGTTCCATGGTAGAGCCTGGCCATCAGATTTCCTGTCTGTAGGCAGCCTCCTCCCCCTGCTCTCCATGTGTATTTCACACGCCCTCCACTATCCTGGTGCAGGCTGCCCCAACCTCCACCCTGACCAGAATTCCATTTTCACCAGCAAATCTGTGCAACTGACCAGTTTCTGCTCTCACCCTCTCAGTCTCTGGATTCCATTTTCTTCTTTCTTCTCAGCCACCCGGGGTCATCACTTCTCCTCCGCATCTTTGGTTCCATCAGCATTGCTCTGGTCCACCACGTTCCAAAGAAAGGTCCTGTACTTGCATTAGAATTATTTATGGTATTGTTTCGAAGCATCGATTATAAGACAAGTACAGCAGTAAACACAAACGTACTCATCAATTCCCGAGCCCCAGGCCCAGCTGACTGGATGAGAACCTGAGTTATTTTAGGTTTATTTTGAAAGCATTTTAGATGTATAGCAAAGTTGCCAAGTTAATACAGAGTTTGCATATACCATTTACTCAGCTTTCCCTAATATTAACATATATGGAGTTATAGTAGAATCATCAAAACTCAGAAGTTGATGTTGGTACAAATGTGTTAACTAGACTGCAGACTTTATAGGATCTCCCTGGTTTTCCCAGTTTTTCTGTTCCAGAATCACACATTGCATTTGGATGTCACATCTTCTTAGTCTTCCTAGTCTGTGACAGTCCCTCAGTCTTTGTCTTTTATGACCTTGAGATCTTTGAAGAGTCAGACTTTTAGAGATTGTCTCTGGGTTTGTCTGTTGTTTTCCCTTGATTAGATTGATGTTTTGCATTTTTAGAAGCCTGCCTCTCTCATGAGCTCGGTGATTCTTATCTTTTGTCTGAGGACCAAACAACCTTCCTTGGACCATTCCAGTTCCCATCTTATCCCTTCCTTCCCTGCACAACTAAACCTCTCAAAAGAGTTGTCTATACATAATCCCCATTTTGTCACCTGTCATTCATTCTCAATCCATGTTAACCTGGCTTCTGCCACAAGGCCAAAGAAACATGCTGTCACATCTAGGAGATGCTTCTCATCCTTTCTTCACCTCTCGGGGTCATTCCACACAGGTGAGCCCTGCCTGAGTCCTAAACACTTTTGCTGTTTTCCTGTCATCTCATGTTCCTGGTTTTCCCCTGCTTCTCAGACCTTCTCCTCTTATTTTTCCAGGTTTATTTATCTCCAGGTTCAGATATCTGCTTGCAAACTTGATATCTTCATGTGGATTTTTCTAAAAATAAATAAATAAATAAATAAATAACATCTCAGGCTATGCTTCTCACATTTTAACAGGCACGTGAATCTCCTGGGGATCTTGGTAAAAGCAGTTTCTGACACAGTAGGGGTCAATGGGCCTAAGAGGCTGTGTTTCTGAGACACTCCCAGGTGATGCTGATGGTCTATAGGCCACAATGAATAACAAAGTTGTAAAAACACACCAACCCATTCTAATCTAAGCCATCGTCATCTCAGGCTTCAAGTACTGTGACCTTTAACTGATCTCTCCACATTTCCTCTTGCCCCCATTAACCTGTTCTTCACACTGCAGCAGGTGATACTGTTGTGATTAGCTAGTTATTAATAACGAGAGGCCTGGTGCATGCCATTCATGGACTGGGGGTGGGGGGTTCCTCAGCCCAGCCTGTGCCCTTTAGCAGTCCGGGAGCCCTAGGGGGATGTCCGACTGACGGGTTAGGCCCCGCAGGGAGTGGGCCTAAGCCGTCAGTCAGACATCCTTAGCGCTGCTGCGGAGGTGGGAGAGTCTCCCACCCCTGTCGCTGTGCTCACCAGCCATCAGCCTGGCTTGTGGCTGAGCGGCGCTCCCCCTGTTGGTCAGTGCGCATCATAGCGACTTGTCGTTCCGCTGTTCGGTTGATTTGCATGTTACCCTTTTATTATATAGGATAGGATAGGAAAGGAGCAAAGGGGGAAGCCAGACATTATAGGCATATCATTTGGGCAGCTTAACCAGGAAGCTGCAATTTCACACTCGCCAGGGAACAGCTGTCTATTCCCTGCAAAACGTTGGGGGAAGGGATCCAACAAAGGGAAGATATATGCATGCCCAGTAAAGTTGGGGTTGGGGGGACACCTAGGGAAGGCACTTGCCTGTCAATCAAACCTGGGGACAGAGATGGTTGGCCAGAATAGGCATGCCCACTGCAATAATGTGAAAATTTGGGAAATCATAATCCCCTAAAAAAGGAATTCATTCTCTGTTGCTCTTATTGCACTTGACTCTTGGCTTGTGGGGCTCTTTTGCTCCTGCTTCCTTGCATCCACCCGTGTGGCCCACAACCATGCCAACCCCTATATACAGTGGACCGTTGGATGCTACAGGAACACAGGCTGAGCTAGCCGGAAGCTATACTGGACCCGACTCCAACATGGAAAGGGAACTCTGGGCACTGGCTCTGATTGTAGCTCTACTAAAGCCCAGCTACACTGCTTCTATGACTGGACTAAGGGAATACTACTTTGGAAACCCACAGGTGTAATTTCATGGAAATGAAGCTTTCTATTATCATTCATCCTCCCGTGGGGTCCTCCAAAAATTCTTATTCCAGTGGTACCCCAAGAACCCCATTCCCATGAGCAACTGGGGAGAGATGAGCCCCTCCTATCCTGTAACAGAGTGACTTTTAGAACCATTCTGATCAAGTCAGTCTCATGCTGTTAAACGCCTTCGATGGCTTCCCATTGCATTTATGATCTTGTTCATTGTCCTTAGTGCTGGGGTCCTCAAACTTTTTAAACAGGGGGCCAGTTCACTGTCCCTCAGAACGTTGGAGGGCCGGACTATAGTTTAAAAAAACAAACTATGAACAAATTCCTGTGCACACTGCACATATCTTATTTTGAAGTAAAAAAAACAAAATGGGAACAAATACAATATTTGTATTTGCATGTGGCCCGCGGGCCATAGTTTGAGGACCCCTGCCTTAGTGTCATAGCATCCAAGCCTTGCGTGTTCTCATCCCCTCCCTCCCTTTAGTCCCATGTTGGAGCTATTTATCTTCCGTTCCTTCCCAGACATCCTGGTCTTCTCTCTGCTTTTCAGTGGGCTGCATGTCCAGTACTGCCCCTGCCCACCTCACCCCACTGGGGCCTGGCACAGATCCCACATCTTCTGCCCAGACAGTACTGCACAGTGAGCTGCAGACTTCTTTGCACCGAAGACAAGATAAGGACCTGAGACCAGACCGTGAATTGCGCTCTCATGGAGCATGCTGCCTGGTTCAGCTGGCACATTTTTATAGCACGGTCTACTGTCCGAAGGAGCAGTGCATTGAGTTACATGCTGGCCCAAGTGCCTGTCTCACTGCAAACCGTAATGAAAAGACTGACCCCACTTTGAGTGGCATTAGTCTAGGACACTCTTGTTTATGTCCACACATGCATGCACACACATGCACTCTCACACACATACGCACACACCTTATTCCTTCAGGCACATTTGACTTTAAATGAGAAAGGCAAAACCTTCGAGCTTTTTAGAAGACAATATAGGAAAATATGATTATGCCTTTTAGTGTTTGGAAGGAGTTCTTAAACCTTCCATCTTAAGACACACATGAATTACAAACAGTAACCGAAAAGGTTGATAAATTTGACCATATTAAAATCAAGAACTTCTGTTCATCAAAAGACCACATAAAGGGAATCAATCAAGAAGCCACTAACTGAGAGAAAACGGACATAGGATTAGTACCCAAAATTTATCAAGAAAGACAAAGACAGAAAACCCAATAGCGACATGGGCAGTAGAACTGAAAAAACACTAGAAGAGGCAACATGAGTGGCCAGCAGATAGGAAAAGGTGCTCAGCCTGATGCAATCAGGGAAATGCATATTAAAACAATAAGGTTTTATACCAGACAGTTTAGGGAAAATGTGAAAGTTTTGGAGTATTAAGTATTGATAAGGATTTGCAGCAATCAAGAATGGGAGTGTAAATTGATTCAACTACTTGGAAAGATTATTTGGTATTATTTAGTAAAGTTGCAGGTGGACATATCCTTGGACCTGGCGATTCTGTTCCCATGCACTCATGAATATTTACGTACATGCTTCACACATCAGTATACACTCATTCACCCGCATGCGCACACGCATACATATACAAGGGGAAGGGGGTGCAAAAGTAGATTTACGGTTGTTTGTATGGAAAAAGACATGCAGGTTATGATGATTGCAATAGCTTTATTAACTTTCACACACAACTGTAAACCTTCTTTTCCCCAAATACACACATGTATGTACACAAACACATACTTATACACACATACCTACACATATGCATATACACATGCACATACATAATATACACACATGTGTACCAGGAGATGGGTAAGAAGGTTCATGTCAGAAATGTTTGTAATAACAAAAATTGACAATAGTTCAACTGTCCATCAACAGTAGATAGATAAATATATTTTGGTATAGTCATAGGGAGGCATTCATATTGAAGTGAAAATAATTTCAGTTATGTGCAAAACACACACGGATGATTCTAGAAAAATAGTGAAAAAAATAAGTTGCAGTAGAATACATACAGTATAATTTCATTTTGATAAAGTTTGAGAATATACAAAGTTGAAGAGTATATTCTTTAGGGATACGTACATGTGGTAAAATTATAAAGAAAAGCAAGGTTGTGAGGATACATAATTCCAAATAGTGGTTCCCTTAGTGGGAAGGAAGGGGAGGAGATCGGGAGGGGTAGAGAGGGGCGTGTACAGGGAATGCCAGAGGTAAGGGTAATATTCCTTTTTTCTTAAACTGGAAGACGGGAATTCAGGTGTTCTTTATATTATTATCTACATACCCAGCAAGTAAAAAAAAATTTTTTTAAAAAATTTCCTCCATACCATTTTTACCTCCCTCCATCCCCCTTCCCCTCTGGTAATACCATGCTATTGTCTGTGTCTATGAGTTTGTATGTGTGTGTGTTTGCTTAATTCCTTTCCCTTTTTTTACCCAGCTCTGCAACCCTTTTCCCCTCTTACAGCTGTCAGTCTGTTCTCTATACATAGTTTTTCTTATCTATTTGATATTTGATAATAAAACCAGTAAAAGTTAGAAGGAGGAGTAACCTGGTAGAAGGTATTAGTTACTATACAGTTGGGGTGGGAGAAAGAAAGGGAAGAAAGACACCATTAGCTAAACCAGGAAGAACAATGAAAAAATGGGGAAGGGTGGTTTTAATAATGGCACTGACGTCCTCTCCTAGGACAACCTGAGAACTAAGAGAAGAAGAAAAGTGCTAACGAGTTGCCAAAATGGCTAAGAAGGTTGAGTAATATGACCCATGTCCGTGCGTTTTTTTAACTCATAGATCTTGTTTTGTGGGAGGCTCACTGTCCACAGAGTGGAGAGGACTCATCACGTTTTGAAAGCTCCACAATTTAGCAAAGAAGCGAAAATAATGGTTCTGTTTGAAGTAAAGCCCTGTAGAGATTTTTGATGCTGCTGTCCCTTGGGTTTCGAAGGCCAGCCCCCTGAGGGGTTTTGTTTTCCTAGTGCCATGCCTGCAGCTGCCAGCTGTCCCCAGGTGGAGGTGG
>NW_005367384.1:571004-571478 GCF_000412655.1 Myotis brandtii | reverse complement strand
CAAAATGCAGGCCTTCCTGTAGGTTTTAGCGACAGAACTGAGCTGTGCTCTCAGCTATGTTATAATATAACACGCTTTGCAACGTAATTTCTTCACTAGCAATTTTAATGAAATGGACTAATTTGACTAATTGGTGTGGTGTAAAGAGTGTTCAAGCCCTGAGAACTTAGGAACCTGCCTTTCCAGGCTGCTCTGCCCCTGGTGCTATTTTAAGCAAGTCAGCTTAAACTCTTTGAGCCTTGTTGGCAGTGGGCGGGGCTTGGCCACGGTCTTAAAGGATTCATTCAGCTTGAGAAGTCCATGACTCCCTGATTGACTATTATATGTAGGGAAGATTTTCAAATAGAAAAATACGACAAAAATGTTAAGTCAAATACCAAATTATCTTGCATGTGTAAGATGAACAAGTTCCTAGAGACAGGCATCTCTCTGTCTTTTAAAAAGTGTTTTTTAAAAAACTTTATTATATATAAT
>NW_005367384.1:547088-570908 GCF_000412655.1 Myotis brandtii | reverse complement strand
TTAAAAAAGATATTTAATAAAGCTTTTAAAATGCTTTATATATTTTTAAAATGATTAAATTAAACTTATCTTTATTTATTTTTTAAATCCTCACCTGAGGATATGTTTATTGGTTTTAGAGAGAGAGAAACATCAATGGGAGAGAAACATCTAGTGGTTGCCTCCTGTACACACCCGGACCTGGAATCGAACTCACAACCTTTTGGTGTATGGGAGGATGCTCTAATTAACTAAGCCACCCCACCAGGGCAAATTAAATCTATTTTTTAATTACAGGTGCCATTCAATATTATATATATATTTAAAAATATTTTTAAGAGCAGTTTTAGGTTCACAGCAAAATTGAGGGAGAGGTGCAGGGATTTCCCATGTACCCCCTGCCCCCGCACATGCTCGGCCTCCTCCATTGTTGACATCACCCATCAGAGTGATATGTTTGTTACAACCCATGAACCTACATTGACACAGCACTGTCACCAAAGTCCGTCGTCGGTGTTGTGCATTCTGTGCGTTTGCCTTGTGAATTTTTAATCAGTTGCTCAGCATGGCAGGAGGGCACTTTCTGCCCTGTTACCCTGAAACAGCATGGCAGGACCCTAGCCCAGGATGAGGTATCAGGGAGGCACCCAGTAGCATGTGTTGTGTGGTCTGTGTGGGAGAAGGCGCCTCAGCACTTGCTATTCAGAGTTTGGTTGCAGACTCGCCCACACCTGGGAGCAACACGAAAGCTCAGCGCCCACCCCAGCCCCTCTGGACAGCCCCTGCATTTAAATAAGGGCCCCCATGTCATTCGTGTGCACCCAGAAGTCTGAGGGGCACTGGTATCGCCCCAACATTGTTCCTTTCTCTCCGAGAGAACACAGAGAGAACCTTTTGTGAACTAACGCTTTAGAGCTTGAAAATTGATCTCCGGGGCTTGAAATTAGAGTCCCTGAAGCCTTTTCTGCTGGGAGAGGGACTCACCTGGGTTTTCTAAGCTCTTCTTGAATTAATTCCAGAAGTAATTCCCCTGGCATTTCAGCTGCTGTCTCTTCAGTGCTGGTGTCTCTCTCCTGGAGCTTGGCCAAAAAAAAAGGGGGGGGGGGTTGTGGAGGGGGGATTCACTTGGCACACCTCGAATTTCCTAATTGGAAGTTTCAGAATTTTTCATTCTTTTAACCACTTTGTCTTCCCTGTTCCCTGTCCTTCAAAGACAGAGTTTATTGAATTCTAATTTACATCAGATACTTGGGCTCATAATTTAGCCACTAAATGGTGCTTTTTCTTGTTATTTTATCTCTTGCAGTCTTCTGGTGCACTTAGAAATATGTTTCTGATTCATTTAAAAAGAAATCTCGCTCCCTGTTCAGATCTTATATGTCAGAATAAATTATAACACAAATGCTTTATCCTTCGGAAAACATTCAAATCTGTCTGCTACATGGTTGGACAGAATGTTGATTTCATGACTTCTTAAATGTATAACAGAATGTTGATTACTATAGAAAAGAGCAGCTGCTGCTTTACCTTGTGTAGTAAGTACCATGTTTGCTCTTACGCAAGCTTGGAATGTGGCAGGTAAATGGTAAAAGCACATAGACAAGAAACCCTAGAGCCAGCTTGTATAGAAGACAACAGATGCCAGATAATATTGCCATGAGACAACTTTAAATCTCTAAGAAACGGTTTTCTTCTTTTATTGTCCATTTTTAAAAGATATTACATAGAAAGGAATATGACCCTGCAAAGTAAGCAGCTTTTTTTCTGGTGTAAGTTTGTGACTTTCAGATACTAATGGAACCAACTAGAAACATTTTATCTATATAAATGTATGACTAAATATCATTTACAAATTTTAGTATACACAAAAGCTATTCACAGAATTTTATCTTTACTCTTGATTTCCATCTTTGCTAGTGAGTCAAAATACCTCTGAATGTCTCTCCAGCTTCGGTGTGATTGTAATAAGCTATTTTAATTCAGTATTATGTTTTTTGTAACCTCACAAATCGTATGGTATTGTTTGTTCATTTATCCCATCAGAATTTGTTTAGATTTAACCATACTGCCTTTATCATTTATTCTCTATTCCTTCTTCTCAGGTCTTCCTTCTGGAATTATCTTTCCTCTTTAAGTATAGCAGGTCCTCAAATAACATTGTTTTGTTCAATGTTGTTTTGTTATAATGTTGGTGAGATGCTGTAGGAATTTAACTCTTGTTTATATCCATTAGCCTATGGTAAAATTGATAACATTGTTTTGCTTAAAGTCGCAGAATCTATCAATGATGTTGAGGATTACCCTTGTTTAGACAGATTTCTCTACTGAAGGTCTTCTGTTGGTATAACCACTTTTTGCTTCTCTGAAAATGTCCTTATTTTAACAAATAGAGAGTATTGCTGGTTATTCAAACCTAAGATGTCAGATTTTTTTTTTCTTAGCATTTTGAAGATTTTATTTCACTGTCACTTGGCTCCTCGTTCTGTGAAGTAGGTATCTGATGGTGCAATTGCCATTCCTTATGCTCTGACTGCATTTACAATTTCTCTTTCTCTTTGGTGTCCTGTGGTATCAGCATGTGAGTAGGTCTGGGTTTTTAAAACATTCACCTTGCTTGGGATTTCTTGGTCTTCCTGAATGGGATTCATGTCTCTTATTCATTTTGGACAATTCTTACTTAGTGTTATCTCTTTGAATATTGTCTTTACCCAATTCACATCTTTTTAAAACTTTGATCAAATGTATGTTGGACTGTCTCGTTCTATCTTCCATGTCTCTCTCTTTTTTAAAAAAATATATCTCATTTTTATATATATGTATCTCTTTTTTTATTTCTCTGTGCTCCATTCTCAGTAATTTTCAGATCTGTTCTCCAGTTCACTAAATCTCTGTTCAGCTATGTCTAAATTTATGTTTATTATATATTGTATATTGAGTTTTAAAATAGAAATTATTACATATATATTAATTTCTAAATGTTCTTTGTCTCCCCCCCTGTCCCCCCGCCCCAAGTATTTTTGGCCACTTTTCATAGTCTCTTGCTACTTACTCATGTTTTTTGTCCTGTCTTTATTCTTTTTAAATGTAGTAAGATACTTTAAAAAATATATTCCATAATTCCAATATCTGAAGTCTTTACAGATTTGATACTATTTGTGTGTTGTTGTTTTCTCTTTTGGGTGGTTTCTTGACTTTTTCCATAGTACCTTATTTCCTTGTGTTTTATAATTTTAAATTTTGCAATCATTTGTTGGAGTTTTAGCTGCAGAATATTTTGATGCCTGGTTTGAGAGTGTGTTTTTCTAGAGATGATTTATGTTAGCTTGGATAGGTGTTGGAGACCTGGTCCATTTTAAATCATGATTCTCAGCACATACTTTTCTGGACCATACAAATAGAGTAAGTTCCAAACTTGGGGAGACTTTTTGTAAAGTATCTGCACAAAGTCAGTTGCGACCGATACTTTTTCTTGCTGTCCTTTCAGGGATGGGTTGTTTTCGTCCTAATTCATGCTTTCCCTGAGACGGTGGCACTTCCTGGGTCTCTACTTTTTAGAGATGGTCTTCCATTGGTTCTTTCCTTGTCCAGACCCAGCACATGTCCCTCATTTCCTCCATGGCCTAAGCCAGCGATTTTCAACTGGTGTGCTGCAAGAATTTTTAAAACCTGCAATACCTGGCTAAATAGTCAGGGGCCACTGACCTCTTTCCCCTTAGATTGTCAAATAAAAAAAAAATGACAACAGCCAGCACAACAATAGCCATCCTATGTGAATGAGTCAAAGTTATACCTATTGTTTGGTCAGATCTGCAAAAAATAGATATTTTTTGGTGTGCCGTAGAATTTTAATAATTAGTGTGTGTGTGCCATGAGATGGAAAAAGTTGATGGTCGCTGGCCTAAGTGTTAGGCTGCCTGGTCTAGTGTCCCTCTAGGCCAGCGGTTCTCAACCTGTGGGTCGCGACCCCTTTGGCGGTCGAACCCCCCTTTCATAAGGGTCGCCTAAGACCATCCTGCATATCAGATATTTACATTACGATTCATAACAGTAGCAACATTACAGTTATGAAGTAGCAACGAAAATAATTTTATGGTTGGGTCACAACATGAGGAACTGTATTTAAAGGGCCAGAAGGTTGAGAACCACTGCTCTAGGCTACCTGGTGACTTCAGTGTTCGATGACCTCCATAGTTCAGCTCCTGCTTTGCTCCTACACTCAGCCCATGTCCCCTATTGTCTTACAGGCTCATTCAGTCCCATAAGAGGATGTTTTTAGAGATTTATTAACCATAATTAAGTGTTATGAAGTGAGAAGGCTTTGAGCTCTCTAGCCTGCCATATTGCCAGGAATAGAATAGCAATAATTTACTCTTGAAAAATGAAGAGCGAATTCAAGATTATCCCTATACCAATTCACATCCTTGTGTTCGGACAGATTGTCTGGATGAGTGAGAGGAGGATGTTGCCATGAGTCCTGATAGCTGCTTAGTCCCCAGCCTGTGCTGCAGTGGACGCTACCCTCTGCCCTGGGCCTTGCTCAGGGGCCTGGGCCACCACATGTCCCGCTTCTCTGAATCAGAGGTGGAGACATATAAACTGCTGACATGATAATGAGAGCTGTCACGAGGGCAGGGAATACCAGAGTTTGAGAGGATAAGATGCTTTTGGTACATATCAGAACTTGGTCCTAAGAGACCACTCATTCATTCATGTAACAGACGCTTATTGGCCCTTGCATTATGTAAGGGAAACAGATCCACTGTCCCTGTCCTCATGAAGCTCACCGTGCAAGGAGCAGACCGTTCATTTCACTGGGGCACGATGAGGGCTATGAGAGTAGAAGGTAGGGAGAGGTACTAACCCAACTTGAGGAGGGAGGGTGGTATCTATGCTGCATCTGCAGGACTAGGAGGCATCGCCAGGGGTAGAGCCAGGGAAGGGCATTCCAGGCAGAGGGACAAGAATGTACCAAGTACTGAGCCAGAGAGAATTTGGTTCAGGCAATTGCAGGCAGCTCATTTGGCCAGAGCATAGTCGGGAAGGCGTGAACCTGGAGCAGGGAGCCGGAAGAGCTGAGCCTGGAGGTCGCCTGAGGCCTAAATGATGAAGGCCCTCTAACCAGGAAGCTGTTGAACTATCTTACCTGGGGAGTGAGGGAGGCTGTCAGAGTTGCTGTGTTCATTTCTCTCGAGAGCCAGCCCTCCGGAAGAGAAAGAGCATGGGCTTGGCGTGAAGGCAGGAATCTTCCAGTCCGATTCCAGCGCCACTCTGTCCGGGTGGGCATGGCATGCACTTAATTTAGGCACCTCCTCTGAACCTCTCTTTCGAGAGAACGGACTAGACAATTTCCCAAGGCCTCCTCCATCCCCAGCATTCTGTGGTGACATTAGAAAGTAAGAGGAAAATGCCATTGTGTGCACACACACGAGCTTAAGCAAAGCCGGAGCTCAAATGTGTGAGTATTTGCAGATGTTACCCTGACAGTAATGCTGGCGGTTTCTGGCTTCCAATTAGCTATCTAACTAACGTCTGTGAATTGTGGGTATTCACAGCGAGTGGGTATCGGCTCAGAGGGTGGATGTTTATATCAGAAGGTGAGCAGTGTGACTGGCCCGGCAGCTGACCCAGCGTTTGTTTGCCTTGTAGACGAGCTCTCTCTGGAGCAGCACAACCTGTCTTCGCCCTCCGCGGAGCACCCGCTGAAGGAGAGCGCCGCGCACAGCACTGCACATGTGGCCTTAACGGAGGCTGCCCCAGGGTCCCAGCCGAGCAGTCCTCCCCACCTCATGTCCTCTCCATCCGCTGCTACTTTTGATACAGCCTTTTTTAACCAAGGAGAACTGACCCCAAGTACAGCAGATCACAGCATCTTTGTGGCAAATTCCGTGTCAGTGACGAGCAACGAAGTGGTCATAGATGACGATGAAATGGATAACTTTTTGCCAGAAACTCAGTGGGCCACCTCCCACGTGGTCTCTCCGATACAGTACGTCACAGTCAGCCCCCCGGGGCTGCCCGAGGAAACAGCAGACTCCGTGCTGACGCCACCATTGCCCACTGTTCCTTCACAAGATGAAGAAGTGACATCCGCCTGGCAAGACACAATGCAACAACCGACAACGTGTGCTGAGTCCCCCAGTCATTGCAGTGTTTTCCCGTCAACTTTTCTCGCTTCCGAGGCCATGATTCCAACCCCTAGTAGGAATTTGGTGCTTTATCCTACTGACCCTTATGGACGCTCATCAAGCAGGACTTTGCTGGAGGTCGTGGCTTCAGGAACAGAGGGCGTAGAAACCCTCCTTTTTAGCTCCACATCTTCAGTGCCTCAGCCGTCAGGCGATGGCCTCACTCAGCCATTCCCCCACACGGGGGAGGCCTCAGCGCCTCCAGAGGGTGTTCTGGCCCCGGGTTCAGACAGATACCCTGATGGGACCACTGCTTTGAGTCAGAGTCTAAAAGAAACCATCTCTCCAAGAACATCTCCAACTGCAACTACATCCCAGACGGCCCTTGCTTTTAGCAGCAGCTGCAGCATAAACTCAGCTTTGTTTTCAAGTCCTCCTGCATTTGTGTCCTTTTCTACTCGGTCAGCTGATGTTTCATATGACCCCGTTCTTCCTGGCAATTCCAGGGAAGCATCCGAATTGCCTGGCAGTTCAGTGGTCCCAAACCATGCGGACGACACTCCTGTCTGGAGCCCAGCGTCTCCACTCAGACCGTACACGTGGTGCGGGTCCTGCTCTATGGCATCACCGCGGCACGTTCTGTCCACGAGCCTCGTGGAGAAAGACGGGGGCTCAGGGGACAGTGCTGAGACCATGACCGTATGGGAAGCGAGCAGCATCCCTCCACCAAGCAGCATCTCTCCACCGAGCAGCATAGCAGAGGACTTCTCTGAATTGGAGGGAGATCCTCAAGAATATAACCTACTTTTCCCCTCAAGACCAATAGTTCCACTTTCTTCTCGGTTTGTGGAAATCTCAGGAGCAAGCATGGGTCTTTCGGCCGAGGCGGACAGGAGGAGCATCAGGATCACACAAGCGTATCCTTCCCACGGCCCCTCCCCGCCAGTGTCACTCGATCCTGCTTCCTCTGGCTCCGTCTCTGCCATTGAAACTCAAGTAATGCCGCCCAGTGTGACAGCTGTGTTTCCCTCGGCCGTCCCTGGTGTTCTCCTCGACTCGTCTTTCTCCATCACGGCCGACGAAAACACGCCATCACTTGCTTCCGGAGACCCGACGCCTTTTACGTCTTATGGTTTGGAGCCTTCCGTAGAGGCTCCGCTTTTCCCTGCCCGAGAACCCGCCAGTGTTTCCCAACACGAAACCAGAAGTACTTCGGGGTTTGCATCCAGCTTTTCCTCAACTCCACCGCTGGGATTCAGCAGCTCGGCCCCTTTGTCTTCAGAAGGACTTGCGTCTCCATCTCCGATGTCAAGTGACGTGTCGACCATCCTTGCTCAGGCCTTTCCCACCTTGGTCGAGACGCTTACATTGTCCGACTCTCCCAATCTGCAGTCGCCTCCGCTCTCTGTTCCTAATTCCACAAACCTTGACTTTTCTCAGCTCTGGCCGAGCTCACAGCTCCTGTTAAGTGCATCCACGTTTCTACCTAGTTACTCTGAAATGTCACTTCTCTCAAGCTTCTACTCCACGTCTCTCACGCTCTCTGAAGCAGCCGCCGTTTCACCGGCAGATTCTGAAGCTCGTTTTACCTCAGTTTTCACGGAAACTACCTCCTATTTTGAGTTTTCACTTGTGCCCCACGAATCTGCGGTCCCCACTCGGGTGCCCTCCAGCTCTGAGCCCATCCTTGACATTTCAACTGCTGGAGCGCACTCAGCGTCACTTCTGACTGCTTTTCAGACAACACCCCCTGTAACGGAATCATCCCTCTTTTCAACTCCAGCGCCTTCCGATGGGGATATCAGTGCGATGGATGATCACGCGTCTGTCTTACCCTCTTTCTCCACGGTCATTCCTATCACCACAATATTGGTCATCGCCGTGTCCCCGTCCTCAGCATCCTCCGCTGTTTCTGAAGTGGTCCCCTCACCTGTACCTACAGATTCTGTATTTGTGGGCCCATCGTTCACACCCACAGATTTGCCGATGAACACAACCACTGAACTGAGCACATCTCCTGCCAGCACTGCCCCTGACGATGCTGTCGACATCCTCCTGAACAGCACCCCTGAGAGTCAGAATCCCCACGAGAGCAGCACAGTCCTCCCCTCGCCATCCCTTCACCCTGTGTCCACCTCCACTCCCGAGGCCGTGGTTACTACTCCGGCAGTGGTCACCACCAGGCCGCCCTACGTGTGCGATATCACAATTCCTGATGCCTATTTGATCACAACTGGTAAGGCCCTGCTTCCTCCTCTCTTTTGGTCGGGGTGATCTTTCTAAGATGCTGTTTGAAATGCTTATGGGATATGTAGCATCCTGGCAAAGCGTGTAGGCTTTAGGCCAAGCGATCTCTTGGGTTAGTAATCCTCGCTCCTTTGCTGACCACCTGTGAGTTCTTCAGTTATTTAGCTTCTCTAAGCCTCAGTTTCCCCAGTGATTAAATAAGGATGATACTGGCACCCACTGCATTGTAATGCATAGAAAATACTCAACCCAGTGCCTGGCATAAGGAGCACCCTCAAAATATGTTATTGTAGTTAGTAGTAGCAATAAGAATAAATAAAAGATTTAAACCTTAGAAGTTTTGCTAGGATATGTGTCTCTGGAACTCATCACCCATGCTTCGAAGTCATGGTTGCAACAAACATGAGTGACTGGCCAACAGGCGGCTGCCTGTCCCATGAAGCCGTGTACGTTTGCTGCCATGTCTGTGCCAGTCTAGTGACCGGGCCTGCGGGACCAGGCTCTCTGACTTGTTCCTCATGAGAAATGACAGCGCGTGCATGAAGGCTGTGAGCCATGCATATGTACTTATATACAATGTACTGTTGATGAGCAGCTGTGTGTGTGTGTGTGTGTGTTGACTTTGATGGGGATGACGGGTAGAAATGAACCAAGGGGAATAAGATGGCAGGAGAGGTAGAGGAGCAGTGGAGTGGACAAGGAAGGGAGGAACAGGGAGAGGTGGAGGTGGGGAGGGAGGAGAACATGCTGGGTCTTGGTTCTCCAGGCTGAGTGACGGGAGCCCTGTGTCCTCTGCTCACCCTGGGGGTGCTGCCACCCTCTGAGAGGGTTGGAGGTAGCTGAAGCCTTCGGTCTCCCAACTCCGCCCTCCCCAAATGAGGCAGCCATTTGTTCATTCACGTGACAAGTAATGATGGAGCACTGAGTGTGTGTGAAGTACTTTTGGAAGGTTCCGGGATATAGAGATGAATGGCTTGGTCCCATCCCGCAAGGTGCTTAGAGTCTAGTGGGGCGGATGCTGAGCCACATTTCCTTGGCCGCTGTGTTGGGAATGGCTGAGGCAGAGTTGTAGAAGAGTGACTATTTGGGATAATCAGGGACGGGTGTGGAAGAATGTGAACTGGAGGTCACGTTCAAGGATGAGTGAAAGGCTGTCACCTGAAGATGGAAGGAAGTGTCCTTCAGGTTGAGAGTGTGAACACGGGGAGAGGTCGGACAGCCCAAGGACATTCAGCTTGGCTGGTAATTAGACGGAGGTAATAAGGCGGGAAAGGAGGTTGGGACAAAGTGGTGAACTTATATTTTCGGGACTCCAGTCCTCCAGAGGAAAGAGAGAAGAGTTTCTAACAGACATGATACTTTCCTTCCTTCCTACAAAATTGTTGCACAGTAGCCACAAAGTGGACAGTTACAAGGAGCTTATTAAAATAACTACTGAAAGCTTATTTATCTCTGGGATTCTATGAAATTTATGATACTTTTTAGTGTATCTTTTAGAATTTATTATTCTACAGATAATTAGAAACCATTTTAGAAATACCACTAAGAATATCAAATATATGTAGCGTGGATTAACTTTCATATGACATACATTTAATGAGTTTGATGTCCTTTGTTAGGGATCCATGTATTTTAAAAAAAAGTTTTTATTGACTTCAAAGAGAGGAGGGGGAGAGGGAGTGAGAGAAAGAAACATCAATGATGAGAGAGAATCATTGATCAGCTGCCTCCTGCACGCCCCCTACAGGGGATTGAGCCTGCAACCTGGGCATGTGCCCTGACCGGGAATCAAACTGTGACCTCCTGGTTTATAGGTCGACCCTCAACCACTGGACCACACAGGCTGGGCAGGGATGCATGTACTTTTAATAGTGTAAAATTCACGCATTGTAAATGTACACTTGAACCGTTGTAGTAAATGTGCAGAATTGTGCAGAAGTGTCCACTCTGTTACGTGGTATTTTTTAAGTGGAGATGAGTGCCATCTTTCGCTCTCAGTGATAATTGTAACTCACGGAAAGTGTCCTCTCATTTAGGATCTTCATTTAGATTTGAACCTGGGTTTTTTGTTTGTTTTCTTGTACTTATGTATCAGAGAAAAAGAGGGTTGAGGTGATTCTTTGTCCTCTGGAAGGGTTCTTGTTAGAGAGCTCTGTAATAAAAGTAAGAGTAATCTCTAATTTCCATGGGTTCACGATGGACTCGTAGGAAGACACTGACCACACGTATCCAGTATGGGGTGAGGCTGCCCTTCTCACCCAGGGATGGCCCACCCCAGGCCTCCTCAGGAGCTCTTTCTCATCTCTAATGGCTCTGAGGAATTTGGAGACACCATAAGGTCTTGGTTGATAATCCTTTTTTCCCAAAGATTATTGAACTCATATCGGAATGTTGCAGTTTTAGATCTTACTCTGATTAATTTGAGAAGATGGAGGGTATGGTGGTGGGTAATGGGGACTATTCGGAGTAATACAACAGCACCTTGAATAACGTCGTTTTGTTAGGACATTTATGAGATGCTGAAGGAACTTGACTCTTGTTGAACATGAGACCTCCATGCTCTCTGCCCCCGGCTGGGCGACGGAGTCTGATTCCTGGTCTCACCCACTGAGGCAAGGAGTGAAGGGTTTTCTTAGCATGTCGAGCTGATGCTGTGCATGGTTGACCTGGTGACCTGGTGGTGCCTTCAAGGTCCACTATGTTCTTTCCTTGTCGGGGCCTTATTTACAAAACGACTTTTGGAGCCACTACCACGCTTTGGCACAGCACTGGCTCTGCCAGGGGCCCAGCAGTGGGATGACACTAACCTGGTGTGGGTGTTGGCTTCGATCTGCAGTGCTGGCCAGAAGAGCCGTGCAGGAATACATCATTACGTCCATCAAGGAGGTGCTGAGGATTCACTTCAACCGCGCCGTGGAGCTCAAGGTGAGGGTTGTATTGGCAGAGTTGGAACAAAGGGGCTCCAAGACCAGAGTTTGGGGTGATGACCCTAACGATTGTGCTTCTGTTGATTTACATGAAAGGACTGGGAGTAGAGTTTAAATTAGATTTTAGAGAGAGTGCCTATCCATGTGTCTGTACATTCAGTGAGACAGGTAAATTTCCAGATGTCTTATGGTGGATACTGTGCTAGTGCCTCCTCTTCCCTCTTGAGCTCTGATGCCACACTGAGACCCCTCACCTTCCCAGGGGGAGCCACGAGCCACAGGTGGCTACTGAGCAAATGAAATGGGGCTGTCTGAATTGAGGTGGACTGTCAGTGACAAATACCATGGGATTTTAAAGACTTAGTGAAAAAAGGAACGTAAAATATCTCACTAATAATTTACATTGAAATGATATGTCAGATGTCTTGGGTTAAGTAAAATGTCTTTAAAATTAATTTCACCTCTTTCTATGTTTTTTTAATGTGGCTCCTAGAAGCTTTACAATTGCATATGGGGCTCACATATTTCTTTTGGACAACACTGCTCAATAGGATAACTATTTCTTTATATGTGGGTTAAACACAGCAAACACTTTGAATTCTCCATAACTCCTTATTCAGTTCATATTGCTGGCTATTCTTTCTCATTGTCCTTGCTCTTGTAATTCTGTGCTATTTTTGAGAAGGATAGCAGATGTGCAAAAGTAATTACTAAAATAAAATTTTGAATGTCTGTGAAGCACTAGCCCTTCGTTTAAAACCAGCTATTTATTTTTTTACATTACTTTATTATTTTTTCTGTTCAGTACAATTTCCTGTACATGTGGTTGATGGTAATTTGGTTAGATAATTTGATAATTATTATCTTTTGTCTTCTTTATTTTCATAGGTTTATGAACTATTCGCTGACTTCACTTTTCTGGTAACATCTGGTCCTTTCGTTTACACGGCAATATCAGTCATAAATGTGCTTATAAACAGTAAACTTGTACGCGACCAAACTCCTTTAATCCTGGCTGTGAAACCTTCCTTCCTTGTGCCTGAGTCCAGGTTCCAAGTTCAAACGGGTGAGCACACTGTCCATAATTGTTTTGACTTGTAAATAGAATTTCACTTTTTTTTTAGAAGTTTTTTTTTTAATTTGGGGAAGATTTTTAAAAATTTATTTAAATTTTCAAAACTATTATTATGGAAAATTTCTAGCATATACAAAAGTACACAGAATAGTTTAATGAATCCTTGCACCTCTCATATGGTTTCAACAATTTTCAACTCCTTGTTACATCCACACTCCCATCTACATCCCCTCCTCTCACATTATTTTGTGTTTTTTTTTCCATTAAATTTATTGGGGCGACATTTGCTAATAAAATTATAAGTTTCAAATGTACAATTCTGTGATATATTATCTATATATTGCATTGTGTGCCTACCACCTAAAATCAAATCTCCATCCATCACCCCTTTATCCTTTGCTACTCTCCAACCCCCTTTCCCTCTGGTAACTGCCATGCTGTTGTCCGTGTCTATGAATTTTGTTTATCTGTTCTTCTTGTTTGTTGATTTGTTGCTTTCAGTTTTATATCCATATGAGTGAAATCATGGTTCTTGACTTTTTCTGTCTGACTTATTTCTGAAATACTGCCATTTGTGACAACATGGATCAGTCTTGAGAATATCTCACATTATTTTGTTATGACATCATATCATCTCATTCATAAATATTTCAGCCCATGTCACGAAAAGAGGATTAATAAACATATATACATAAATACATGTACATACACACACATACATGTATCCATATATCCATATATACATCATATACATATATCTGTCAATATCATTATCACACTCCCCAAAGTTCACAGTAGTTCTTTACTATCATGTTTAACTTTTTATTATGGACATTTTTCAAACATACAAAAATAGAATAACATATTAAGCCCACATATGACCATCACTAAGCTTAAGAAATTATCAACATTTTCCCAAGTTTGTTTCATCTATCTCCCATACATTTTTTTGAGGAAGGTAGAGTGTTTTAAAGCAATTCCAGATATCATGTCATTTTCCCATAAATACTTAAGAATTCATCTCTAATTCATATATATTTTGAAATGTTTCAGTCAGTTGTTAAATATTTTCTCATTTAAAAATGATAACGTCACCTTCACATTGCATATTTTTGTTTGTAGCAGAGATGGCTTTCTGCAGTTCCATGACATAGACATAAAAAATAACACATCGTAGAACTTAACCCTGTTTATGGATGAATTAGTTGATTTAGATACTATTTCTCCCTCTCCTTACTCCTTGATACTAAAGAAATGCCTCGTTCATGGGCCTGTGATTTCTTTCAGTCCTTCAGTTTGTGCCTCCGAGCGTGGATACTGGCTTCTGTAACTTCACCCAGCGCATCGAGAAAGGCCTGATGATAGCGCTCTCCGAAGTGAGGAAACACCACCAGGGCACGTATAACCTCACAGTGCAGGTGAGAACAGCACTGGATGCAGAACAAGGTGCTTTAGCCTTTAAAGAGGCTAGTTTTATGTTTCGTTGGAGCTGCACTTAACCCTTGTTAATTCCCTCCAGTGGAGGAAATTCCATTCACGTGGATCTGGGTTGATCTCTTTTCTTGGCATTGGAGTAGCATAACCAGGGAGCTCAGATCTGGTGAGCTGAGGAGAGATGAGTATATGCAGGAGATTCAAGAATGTTTTAAAAAGGAACCATATCAACCTGTAGCATATCCAGTGGGGGTAATGCCTAAATAAACTGTTGTTCCCTATTGTGGCATACCAGGAAGGCAGTGCTTCCCTGAAAAACAGAGAGGCTAGCTACTGATCAAAGAACAGGTGTTGTATGTATTATATGGAAACTGCTGATATTTTTCTATTTCTTTGATATTTTTTCCTCCAACTTCTTTGTGTTCTCTTTCTGGAATTCGTAGTAAATAGATTTTGGTGCTCCTGGGTTCACTTTTCATACTTCTTATATTTTTAATATCTTTTATAATTCCCTATTTTTACAGATTTTCTAAACTTTGTCCTCCAGGTCATTCGTTTACTCTTCAATTGTGTTTATTATGTTACTCAATCTCTCTATTGAATTTTCTTTCAGCCATCACTTTTTCATTGTTCTTTGCTCCTTTGTAAAATTTTTTTATTTCAGTTTTTCCTGCAGTGATGCAGGATTCTCTCATATGAGGATATAATGTCACCTTGAAAGTCTCTGAGAACATTAGAGTTTTTTAAAAGTTGTCTTTGGGTTCCATTCCCGGTCAGGGCACATACCTGGGTTGTGGGCTTGATCCGATTTATTATTCTCTCTCATCATTGATGTTTCTCTCTCTCTCTCTCTCTCTCCCCCTCCCTCTCTTCCTCTCTCCCCCTTCCTCTCTGAAATCAGTACAAATATATTTTTAAAATAAAGTTGTCTTCTGTTTGCTGGGTTATCTTTATTTTCTTTGCAGCCATTGTACTGTGTCAATCTTGGCTCTTTGCTTTCGTGCTATCAGTTTTCTGTAAATGCCTGGAGACCATTGGTTGGTTGGTGTTGGAATGAAGGAGCAGGTGGTTAATTTTGGCAGCTCATTTGGCTTTCCCCTTCCGCTGTTGGGTCTGTTTCTCTGTCACCCTTGTGTCCCGATGGGAGATTCAGTGGAGCACTGGGCACTGGGCAGACCCTGTTGGTGGTGGGCTTCTCTCTGGGGCCATGAGTGGTCAGAGACAGCAGACTGGGACCCCTGCCACCAGTGCAAGATAAGGAAGTTGTGCCCGGGGATGGAGCATGTTTGTATTTTTCAAGGCAGAGCTGCTTTTTCTTTCATTGTCTCTCCTTCTTTGTCTCTTGTGAACACTACCCACCCCTTGCTTAGGGTTCTGACCATCGGTAAAATCTCTCGGTCTTCTCAGGCAGGGAGCTCATTGTCCTTAGGGAGCAGTGCTTTGAGCTATTTTGGTGGAGACGTGGCTGCTGTTAGCATCTCTGTGTTGGCCTGGGTGTGGCTATTAGAAAGGAAAGAGGAGGGAGGAAATTGACTGGGCTCCTGGGCACACCGCCTTTAATTAATTATGGCAGCAGACTCTGGGTTCTTCTGGATCCCAACTGAGGAGCCTGAGCCTGTGTGTGTTCTGGGTCTTGCTTGGTCACTCCGTTCTAGTTTATAGCAGCATGATCCCATCCTCTCCATTTTCCAGAAATCTGACAGAATCTCAGGTTTTCTTCCATTCTCAGTGCTGTTATGGACTTACACTTCTTTGTTCAGCTTTATTGTTCTTTCTGTGGATCTAGGATGGGAGGGGGAGAGGAAGGGACTATAGATACATGTGCTCAGTTCATCACTTAATGTAAAAAACATTTTCACTATCCTGAGGATTTAAAGTATTGCAAAAGGGAACCAGGCCATTGAAACCCGTTACTCTTCCTTTAAAAATGTTCCCTCTTTTTTTTTTTAAACCCTCATCCAAGGATATGTTTATTGATTTGGGCGGGGGTGGAGGGGAGAGAGAGAGAGAGAGAGAGAGAGATGAGAGAGGTGAGAGAGAAACATCACTCAGTTGCCTCCTGTACACGCCCCCTACTGGGGATTGAACCCACAGCCTAGGTATGTGTGCCTTGACCAGGAATTGAACCTGCAACCTTTTGGTGTACCGGACAATGCTCCAACCAACTGAGCCACATGGCTAGGGCCAAAAATGTTCCCTCTTTTTGGGGGGGAAAAAAAATCAAGAGAAATTATAGTCAAGCTTTCAGCGGTCTGTTTTCATTTATTTTAGAAACTGCTTTTGACTTCCTTCTTTCAGATCTTGAATATCACTGTGGGCTCTCCCAGGGTGGCGCCTCGCCGGGGCCCGGTGAACATCGTCTTTGCTGTTAAAGGCACGCAGGGGTTCTGGAATGGGACGCAAGTGAGCGAGCTGCTCAGGAACTTGAGTGTGGTGGAGTTCAGTTTCTATCTGGGGTACCCGGTGCTCCAGATCGCCGAACGTGAGTACTGCTCTCCTGGACGGCGCTGGGAATGCGGCTGCGAGCATTTTGTTGGTGGCCCGCTTTTTCTCGAATGAAATGTTTAGCTGAAATCTAGAATATAAACCAGATACCTTTGGAACGTCTCAGAATCAAGCCAGGGTGGGCCTCCAGAGCCCTCCTCACCCCGGGCCTCAGTTTTTTTCTCTGTTGAGAGGAATGGAGTGCTATTAAAGATTAGGCCAGTTCTGCAAGAGGTGAAAAGAGGGTGGAGAACAGATCGCTGGTCGCCAGGGGTGGGGGGTGGGAGGAAAGCTAGATCACAAAAAGGGTAGCAGGAGGCAATTTGCGGGGGGAGGGCGATGAGATTGTTCTACATCTTTATTGTGGTGGTGGTTACATGACTCTATGCATTTGTCAAAGCCCGTAAAACTAGACCCCAAAAAAGAGTGAGACTTAAACAAACAAAACAAAACTTTTCTTCCTGGCAATTAGATTCACAGTGCAAATGGAGGGGGTTGGGGGTGGAAGAGACATTTACTTCCAAAACAAAAAAAGCAGTAGATTCCAGAGTTGAAATCAGGCCAAAAAAAACACACACAAAAATTCAAAATGAAACAGCCAAATGGTCTAGTGATTCTTCATGTATTTAGTGTACTGTTAATTAAATGGGGGTAGAATAATATGCTGGATGATAGGTGGACGCCAGGCCCTTCCCATGCAAGCCAGCACAAGGGTCGCTTGGCCCGGAGTCACTGCTGGGGAACCCAGGGCCCTGAGGAACACAGTGTGAAAACTCACTGCTCTGGACCAATGGCTTTTCAAGGGGATCATGTGGGTGATCCTGGGACGCGGTGTCCCACGATGTCACTGGAGCAAGCCCTTCATTTCATTTTGTCCCTCTTTCTCCGTGAAACTAATGTGCTCTGAGACTGCTCACTGTCCGAGGGCGATGAGATTGTTCTATATCTTTATTGTGGTGGTGGTTATATGACTCTATGCATTTGTCAAAGCCCGTAAAACTAGACCCCAAAAAAGAGTGAGACTTAAACAAACAAAACAAAACTTTTCTTCCTGGCAATTAGATTCACAGTGCAAATGGAGGTGGTTGCGGGTGGAAGAGACATTTACTTCCAAAACAAAAAAAGCAGTAGATTCCAGAGTTGAAATCAGGCCAAAAAAAACACACACAAAAATTCAAAATGGAACAGCCAAATGGTCTAGTGATTCTTCCTGTATTTAGTGTACTGTTAATTAAATGCTAAAGGATAACTTGTCAAGTGAAGCAGTAGACAGGGACATAATCGTTATTTACATCGAGCAACTTTCAGCTGTGTGTGTGACGATGGGGGTAGAATAATATGCTGGGTGATAGGTGGATGCCAGGCCCGTCCCATGCAAGCCAGACAAGGGTCGCTTGGCCTGGAGTCACTGCTGGGGAACCCAGGGCCCTGAGGAACAGTGTGAAAACTCACTGCTCTGGAGCAATGGCTTTTTAAGGGGATGGTGCGGGTGATCCTGGGACGCGGTGTCCCACGATGTCACTGGAGCAAGCCCTTCATTTCATTTTGTCCCTCTTTCTCCGTGAAACTAATGTGCTCCGAGACTGCTCACTGTCCACACCTTCACACCAGTCGGGCATTTTCTTCTTCCATATTTAGTGCTCAATCACATAGGAAAGGCAGTCCCTTGTGACTTACCCGGTGTTCCCTTTCTGACTGTGGCAAGCATGTTTTTTACAGATTGGTCTCCTTCCCTAACCTTTCCTTTTTATAGCCTTCCAGTACCCGCAGCTCAACCTGTCTCAGTTGTTGAAGTCCTCGTGGGTAAGAACAGGTATGTGTAACGTGACACCATATTTTGGGCACTGTAATAAGAAGTCTGTGCAGGGATATTAAGAATGATACCGCCTTTCCTGTTTCTCAGTCCTAAATTCAGGGCAAAGTGTACCTTAAATTCTTGGCAAAGAATGAATGAGAAAGGGATTCAGATTTGACTGTGGAACGTGTCCCACTGAGTTATGGCCCAAAAAGGGTTGGCTCCCTCTAAAATTCATATATCAAGTCCAGGGCAGTCTAACAGGAATTGACAGTATTCTGACCCAGAATAGGACGAGGTTCTGAAGCAAGGATCTTTTTTGTTTTTTTTCTTTCTTTCTCTAAAAGTCTTATTTGTTTGGTTTTATAAGGACAAGGAAGGTAACTTGGTGAGCAAATAAGAAGCCTTTTTTAAAGACTTGGAGACCTGGGTCAGATATTTACAGCTATTGCATTGCCAAATGAGACTTTCTCACCTGGTTATACAAAAGTGTAAGAGGTAGTAACCTGCTCATTGGTGCCCAGTGTGTGAGCAGCGCCGTGAGGAACTAGTCATGGGAGGAAGCACATAGGTGGTGACAGTCACCATTTTGCGTTCCCGTACCTGCCAGTCCTTCCTGCTTCACGTACAACATTCCATGGAAAGGCCCCACCTCTGCCTGGTACCGTGGCCTCATTTTCCAGATGGTTTTCATAGCGGTTCAGTGACTTGCCCATGGTCCTGTCTCAGGGGATTTGAGCCAGTGCTGGCTGAACAGAAAATCTGGCAGATTGTCTGCTTAGATAATCTTGTTTACAGCAGATGTCTGAAGACAGGCACCTTATCTTGAGTCAATTTTATGAGACAAGATATGAACTTAAACCATTTCCAGAAATCTTGAAAATAAGTGCAGTCAAAATGTTTGATCTTGTGCAGGCCCTCTTAGCCGCCGAGCCCCTGTGCATTGCTGAGTTTCTGGGACTTCTGGCCACCAGTCCTTGTAGCACGTGGAGCTGGGAACTGTAGACAAGACCCGTGGGCAGCACTTCCGGGATTCTCCCTCGCTTTCCCCCTTTTTAATGTCTCCTCTCTAGGGCAGCGATTTTCAACCTGGGCGTCGCAAGAATTTTTAAAACGCGCAGCACCCATGCTATTTAGTCAGGGGCACTGACCTCTTTTCCCTTAAATTGTCAAGTAAAAAACTGACAACAGCCAACACAACAATAGCCGTCCGGTGTGAATGAATCAAAATTATACTAATTTTTTCTTTCAGATTGCCATATTGCAGAATTTTAGTAATTAGTTTATGTGTGCCATGAGATGAAAAAGGTTGAAAATCGCTGCTCTAGGGATTGGCATTCTACAGTAACCCTATGCTACTTTCTCTTATACACTCACCCGTTTTTTCTGCCACCGCTAACTCACTGAGGGGCCTGCGTGTGTTTCCATTTAAATGCAGTGCTCCTGGGCGTCGTTGAGAAGCAGCTCCAGAATGAAGTGTTTCAAGCTGAGATGGAGCGCAAACTGGCCCAGCTGCTGAGTGAGGTTTCCACCCGGAGGCGGATGTGGAGAAGGGCCACCGTGGCTGCCGGGAACAGCGTGGTGCAGGTACCCAGGGAGGCCAGGGGAGGAGGGGAGGAGAGAGAGCAGGCTAACACTGTCCCATATTTTCATGCAAAGGAGAAAATTCTGATTGAGGTGGATTGCTATAGTAAGGTGGCAACTGAATGGGGTAGCATTTCAGTTCAACTAGAGTCTAGACAAATATTTCCTGAGTCCTCAGTAAGTGGTCGGTACAGGAATGGACGTTATGGGGAGCACAGTGGAAGAATTGTGTAAGTGGATTGCCATGCCATCAGATGACCTTATTTTTCAAAAAGTAATTTTTTAATATCCAGAATGTAATCAGTTGTAGAATGGTAATGTTACTCATAGCATCGTAGAGAGAACCATTCATCGGGAACAGGCCATAAGAGATCGGAAAGAGGAAAATGTTCTGCCCTCTATTCTAGCCCCTCCTCCTGCCCCCCCTGGTTGTCTCATATTGCTCAAATGTTCTTCACCCTGTAACTTGGCAGAGAGGTTACAAATGACAGATTCATTTGAGTCAAAAAGTGACCCATTTTAAAGTGCACAGGCTCACAGTGAGTTGGAGGTTGGGGCTGAGGTATATTCCATCTCAATGTGCATTAATGTTATTTTGGATTTTTCCTTTACCAACTGCTGCTTGTAGAGCTAGGAAAATGGGATATTTAGAACTGTGGCATTCCAGACAGGAAGCCAGGGTGGAACCCAGACAGGTCGGGGTGGGGAGGTTGATGGTTTAGGAGCATTAGAGAGAAGAATGGAGAACTGATGCTTGGGTTGGTGGGGGATTGTTGGCCTAGAGCTAGCATCATTGTCCCCCAACTCGTTTACCAGGTTTCCCCTGTAAGCATTGCTCTTTATTTCCCCTCCCACAGAGGTGGTGGTTAGGTTTCTAAAATAGTTCCTTTGCCAGATGCAATAGAATATAGAGGAACTTGCCCTAGCCGGTTTGGCTCAGTGGATAGAGCATTGGCCTGCGGACTGAAGGGTCCCGGGTTCAATTCCGGTCAAGGGCACATGCCTGCATTGCGGGCTCGGACCAACATGCAGGGGGCAGCCAATCAATGATTCCCTCTCATCATTGATGTTTCTATCTCTCTCTTCCTCTCCCTTCCTCTCTGAAATAAATAGGTATGTATTTTTAAAAAATGGAAAAATATCCTTGGGTGAGGATTAAAAAAAAAAAAAGAATACAGAGGAACTTAAAAACTAATAAAAATTGAGAGTAATATTACAGTAATTAATATAACTATAAAACAAATAAATATATGTGAATATAAAATAAATAAAAATGAAAATAAATTATAAAAGGTTGGCCTTATTCAGTAACCTTGGCTTCACAGAACTCAAGGTCTGGGTAGAGGTTAATAAATGCACATAATGCAGTTATAGAGCACCATCAGATGACATGATGAGGTGCTACATTAGATTGGAAGGCTCCATAAGGAATATTGGATTTGTGAACATTAACCAAGCTACCCCATGGTAACGGTGCCATCTGATGGGTTGCTTAGAAACCGTGCCCTGCTTCTCATCTACATTTGAGACAAGGACTTATGTGCAGAGCACAGGACTCTTCAGACATGTTTGTAAAAGTGAAAGTATTAAACAATCTAAATGTCCAGCATCTGGGGAATGGGTAAATAAATTGTCGTGACTTTTTGTATGTTGGAATATTGTGCAGCCATTGTCATTTTTTGAATTAGCAATATAGAAAAATCTTCAAGTGAAGAGAGGCTATAAAAGAATGTATGCAATTTAATCCAAATGTTAATGTAAAACCCATGGAAAAAATTAATGGAAGGAAATATGCCAAAATATTTACAGTGATTTTCTTTGGTTGAATTTGAGGTGATTTTCATTTTATTCATTATATATTTTTCTTCGTGCTTTTCGAAATTTCTCCAGTGAACATGTGATTTTAATCAGAAAATAATTTTTATACTAAGTATTTTATTTGTATGCTGTTAGTGTATTTTATAAAATAATCATTCTTGTGAAATAGAAATTCATGAAAATTCAGAGAGGTAGATGTTAAGGACTGACAAAAGCAGAAGTTTGTATAGTATGACACATGTTATAGGGTAAGCTTTTTGTACAGGCTTCAGATGTAGCTCTCTGACTATTCACCAGTTCAAGAAAAGCGGTTTAGAACACCTTCAGAATTCATTTTACTACAAAAAGGAACAAGCTTTCTGGGGTCTGAAGGGATTGGTACTTGAAGATACTCCAGTCAGCAGGAGGTCAGCATTCTGCAGACAGAATTGTTTCACATCTGCAGCTGCCTGGGAAACCTTCATGCGGTTGAGCCCGGCCTCCAGCCGGAGCTGTTGAACCACTTTCTTCATAGCGGTGACACGGGAGGAACCAGACATGGTGCACGCGAGGGCCGGGCAGATTGGTCGGTAGCGGGTCACGGGTCTGCGGGGGCCAGATGGCGGGGCAGCCAGAAAATAACTTTAAAAATGAAATTGAAAATGTTGCCCAAAATGATGACTCTGTCACACCATGGTTGCATGGATTCCCGCTAGGAGTCTGATAAGAGGTCACCCAAAAAGATGCTGGAATTAGCTTTTACTGACTGTGATTGACTTGCTTTTTATTTATTTTTATTTTTATTGGTTAAAGTATTACATATGTCTCCTTTTTCCCCGATTGACACTCCCCCAACCACTCCCTCTCCCCAGTAGACTTGCTTTTTAGTAGCCCTTTGTTAATAGTCATCCTGAAGACTAATAAAAAATTAATACCACTCAGGGACAGGAGTAGGTGGTTAGGGAACAGAAGTGGTCGGGAAACTGGCCTACAAACACCAAACAGAGGGCAGGACAGATGAGCACATCTCAGGATGGAGAGGCATAAAGAACGGTTTCTCCAGGGATGAGGGTTTGGACCCATGTTGTTAAGGATCTTTATATAAGAAGGTGTTCGCAGTGAAATCATGAAGTTGTTGATTGGCCAGAAGTTTCCAGTGGTGCGGGAGTCCAGCAGCCGTGTCTGGAGTGCAAAGCAGTGTTACAGCCCTGCACACGTGGCTAGAAAAGTGGCAGCTCTTTTGCCAATAACAGGTGTAGAGACCAAAGGTTCTAATTGCGTGTCTGAAATAGAGGGCTCGGAGTCACGGTGGATCACTTACTCAGAACATCAGTCAGCATTCTGCTGGAGTCTGAATGTGCAATAGAATTGTTGCATATTAATAAGAGAAATAGCACAGAATAGAAAGCTCTATTTATGTAAAACTGTGACCTATCAAATGTACCAATTTCTGAAGTGCTAATGTAAAGGACTACCCTGAACACCAGAGAGATACAGATTTTGGAACAAATTAAAGTACTATTTAATCCGGCAAATTATGTATTTGTGAGAATTTTTTTCCAGCTTGATTGAGATACAATTGATGTAGGACATTGTGTAAGTTTAAGGTATGCAATGTAATGATGTGACATAAGTACATACAGTGGGGCCTTGACTTACGAGTTTAATTCATTCCGAGACCGAGCTCGTTAACTCAAATTACTCTATCAACTCAATGCAAAAAATCGGCTGAGAGACAGCTGGTATCTCAAAAAACTCGTTAGTCGGGACACTCGTAAGTCAAAGCCCCACTGTATTGCGAAATGATTACCGCAGTAAGGTTAGTTAGTTAATACACCCATTGTATTACTCAGCGCCCCCTGGAAATTAATTTTTTTTAAATTTTAATAGCAATTAAACAGAAAGTTATATGTATTAATGTTTCTACCTTTTTCGTAAAATATAGTAAAGAAAGGTGTAAATTAGAAACATTGAAGTTTGAAATTATGAAACTATTTATTGAACTCAGAATAGAAAGGTAATACAAAAAAAGTTAAAACAAATGCACCTGTGGCCATCACCGCCCACCCTGGGTCGCTGCAGCGCCCACCAGGGGGCGGTAGCGCCCACTTTGGGAATCACTGGTCTATTCTCTTAGCAACTTTTAAGTATACAGCATAGTATCATTAACTGCATTCTCCATGCTGTATATTAGATCCCCAGACATAAAACTAGAAGTTGGTTCTCTTTGACAACCTGTACCTATTTCCCTCAAGCCCAGCTTCTGGAAGCCACCAATCTACTCTTTGAGTTGCCTTTTTTTTTTTTTTTAATTGCTTAAAGTATTACAAAGGGTATTACATATGTGTCCTTTTTTCCCCCCTGCCCTTGACA
>NW_005367384.1:542933-546230 GCF_000412655.1 Myotis brandtii | reverse complement strand
CAAATGGGAGTTCCATTTTTAGTTTTTTGAGGAAACTCCATACTGTCTTCCATAGTGGCTGCACCAGTCTGCATTCCCACCAGCAGTGCACGAGTGTTCCTTTTTCTCCACATCCTCTCCAGCACTTGTCGTTTGTTGATTTGTTGATGATAGTCCACATATAGATGAGATCATACAGTATGTGTCTTTGACTTATGTCACTTAACATAATGCTATCAAGGTCCGTCCATGTTGTTATAAATGGCAGGATTTCCTGCTCTGTTTATGGGTGAATATTATTCCATTTTTTATGTATGCTACGTTTTCTTTGTTCACCCATACATACACACTTACGTTGTTTCCATGTCTTGGCTGTTGTGAATAATACTGCAGTGAGTATGAGGGTGCAGATATCTCTTCAACACAGTGAATTCATTTCCTTTGGATATTTACCCAGAAGTATAATTGCTGGATCATAGGGTAGTTCTATTTTTTAAAATTTGGAGGAACTGCCATACTATTTCCCATAATGGCTGTACCAATTTATATTCCCACCAGCAGTGCACTAGGGTTCCCTTTTTATAACATCCTACCAGCACTTATCTCTTGTTTTTTGGTATTAGCTATTCTAACAGGTATGAGGTGATATCTCATGGTGGTTTTGATTTGCATTTTCCTGATGACTAAGATATTGAGCACCTTTTCATATGCCTGTTGGCATTTGTATGTCTTCGGTAGAAAAATGTCTATTGCTATTTTTTTGCTATTGAGATGTATGAGTTCCTTGTATATTTTGGATATTAAACCTTTATCAGATATATGATTTGCAAATATTTCTCACATTCCATAGGTTGCCTTTTCATTTTTGTTGATTGTTTCTTTTGCTGTGTAGAAACTTTTTAGTTTGATGTAGTTCCACTTGTTTATTTTTGCTTTTGTTGCTTGTGCTTTGGGTCTCATATCTAAAAAATCTTTGCCAAGACCAGTGTTAAGGAGCTTTTTTCGCTGTTTCCTTCTAGGAGTTTCATGGTTTCAGGTATTACACTTAAGTCTTTCCATTAAGAACTAATTTTGTGAGTGATATAAGATAAGTGGTCCAGTTTTATTCTTTTGCATGTGAATATCTGGTTTTCCTAACACTATTAATCAAAGAGACTGTCTTTTCCCATTGAGTATTCTTGGCTCCTTTGTCAGCAGGGTCTTTTGTGGTTCCATATAAAGTTTTGGATTATTTTCTCTATTTCTGTAAAAAATGCCATTGGAATTTTGATAGGGATTGCATTGAATCTCTACTTTGGGTAATATGGACTAATATTTTAACAATATTAATTCTTCTTATATGTGAACATGGAATATCTTTCTATTTGTGTTTTCTTCAATCATCAATGTCTTATAATCTTTAGTGTACATATTTTTCACTTGCTTGGCTAAATTTATTCCCAAGTATTTTCTTATTTTTGATGCTATTGTGAATGGCACTATTTTCTTTATTTCTTTTTCAGATAGTTCATTGTGAGTTGATAGAAATATAACTGACTTATTTCATTGTGTTGATTTTGTATCCTGCAAATTTACGAATTCATTTATTAATTGTAATAGTTTTTTGGTAGAGTTTTTAGGGTTTTTTAAATATGTAAGATCATGTCATCTGCAAGCAGAGACAATTGTATGTCTTCCATTCTGATTTGGATGCCTTTTATTTGTTTTTCTTGCCTGATTGCTGTGGCTAGGACTTCTGTAGTGTCTTGAATAGGAGTGGTGAGAGTAGGTAGGTATCCTTGTCTTGTTCCTGATCTTAGAGAAAAAGTTTTCAACCTTTCATCATTGAGTATGATATTAGCTATGGATTTGCATATATGGCCTTTACTATGTTGAGATATGATCCTTCTATACTCAGTTTGTTGAGAGTTTTTTTTAATTATGAATGAATGTTGAATTTTGTCAAATGCTTTTTCTACTTCTATTGAATAATTTTATGATTTTTATCTTTCAGATATTAATGTGATGTATCACACTTATTGATTTGCAAATGTTGACCCATCATTTGCAAATGTTGACCTATCCCTGAGATGCAAAGAGGTTGACCCATCCTTCCATCTCAGGGATGAAGCCCACTTAATCATGGTGTATAATCCTTTTAATGTGCTGTTCAATTTGGTTTGCTAGTATTTTGTTGAGAAACATTGCATCTCCTAGCATGTTCATTGGATATACTGATCTTTAGTTTACTTTTCTGATAGTGTCCTTACCTGACTTTGGTATCAGGATAATGTTGGCTTCATAAAATAGGTTTGGGAGCATTCCTGCCTCGTCAATTGTTGGGAAATTTTTGAGAAGGATTAGTGTTAACTCTTTTTAAATGTTTGGTATAATTTGTCAGTGAGACCCATCTGGTCCTGGGCTTTTCTCTGTTGGGAATTTTTTTATTATTGCTTCTATCTCTTTACTTGTTACTGATCTGTTTAGATATTCTGTTTCTTCATGATTTAGTTTTGGTAGTTTGTATGGTTCTAGGAATTAATCTATTTCTTCTAGATTGTCCAATTTGTTGGTGTATAATTATTTATAGTAGTCTCTTTTGATCCTTTCTATTTCTGTGGTATATGTTGTAATATCTCCTCTGTCATTTATAATTTTTGAGAACTCTCACTTTTTCTTGGTTAGTGTAGCTAAATGTTTGTTAATTTTTTTTATCTTTTCAAAGAACCAACTCATTTTGTTAATCTCTTCTATTGTTTTCCTGTTCTCTATTTGATTTATTTCTGCTGTAATATTTATTATTTCCTTCTGCTAACTTTGAGCTTAGTTTTTTCTTCATACTCTAGTTCCTTGAGTTGTAAATTGATTGCTTATTTGAGATATTTCTTTTTCATGGTGTATACATTTATAGCTATAAACATTATTATAACTGTTTTTGCTGCATCTCATAAGTTTTGGTATGTTGTGTTTCTGCTTTCATTTGTTTTAAGATATTTTCTTATTTTTCTTTTGATCTTTTCTTTGGTCCATTGGTTGTTTCAGGAGTGTGTTGTTTAATTTCCACGTATTTGTGAATTTTCCAGCTTTCCTTTTTATTATTGATTCTAGTTTCACTATTGTGGTCTGTAAAGATACTTGATGAAATTTCTTGAGTTTGTTGAGACTATTTTTGTGGCCTAGTATATGGTCTAGCCTAGAAACTTTTCTGTGTGCACTTGGGAAGAATGTGTATTCTGCCATTGGATGTAATTTTCTGTGTATGTCTCAGGTTTCTTTGGTCTATAGTGTTGTTCAAATCTTCTGTTTCCTTATTGATTCTCTGAATGATCTATCCATTAT
>NW_005367384.1:527351-542912 GCF_000412655.1 Myotis brandtii | reverse complement strand
CGCGGGCCGTAGTTTGCCCACGGCTGGCCTAGTATATGGTCTAGCCTAGAAACTGTTCTGTGTGCACTTGGGAAGAATGTGTATTCTGCCATTGGATGTAATTTTCTTTGTATGACTCTTAGGTTTCTTTGGTCTATAGTGTTGTTCAAATCTTCTGTTTCCTATTGATTCTCTGAATGATCTATCCATTATTGAGGGTGGGGTCTTAAAGAATGTATGAGAGTTTTTATCCCAAGAGCAGTGGTTCTCAAACGTTGATGATTTTGCTCCCCCCAGGGCACATTTTGGCACTGCCTGGAGACATTCTGCTTGTCACAACTGGTGAGGGGGGGCGTGGCTGTTACCTCTGGCTTCTGCCAAGTAGAGGGAAGGGATGCTCTAAACGTCTTAATAGTGCTCGGTACAGACCTTCACATCTAAGAATTACCTGGACCAAAATGGCAATAGTACCGAGGTTGAGAAGCCCTGCCCCAGAAGAACAGAGAGAAGATACTGACAGATTCAAGAAGCGATTAGGTAGAACCACTAATAGTTCCTTTGTGGTTGATGCTATGAGGACAGGAGCATCCTCCCATGACACATTGGAACTTCTTGGTAGATTCCCGGACTGGCAAGCCTGTGGTCTGTGTACCCTCCCGGCCTTTTGTCTCAGAGAAGCCTTTGAGCAATCCGAAGCGCCTTTGTTATTCTACACAGAGGAACTTTCATTGTAACGGTCCCTCTGCCCATCCACAGAGCATCGTAGGGATTCCGGAACCCGAAATAATGTAAGGAGCTTACGATGAGGACGGATAAATGCTGAACAACACAGTCAAGGTTGAGTGCCCAGAGAAAGGGCATCTGGACACATGAGCTTCCAAAATGCCAGTGGTGTCCGTTGTCTTTCAGGTGGTAAACGTGTCGCGGCTGGAGGGAGATGACGATCCCGTGCAGCTCATCTACTTTGTGGAGGATCAAGACGGAGAACGACTCAGTGCAGTCAAGTCTTCAGACCTGATCAACAAGATCGACATCCAGAGAGCAGCCATTATCTTGGGTTACCGAATTCAAGGCGCTGTTGCCCAACGTAAGTGCCCAAGGCTTGGCCCCTGAGTAGCCATCTGTGCTGTGCTGTGATGGGCTCAAAGGCCAGTCTTTTCCTGACAGTGAACTCTGAGTTTAAAGCATTCTTAGGTGGCCGAAGTAGACCTGTGTCTCACACCCATATTATTAAATGGCACTTATATAAGATGTCAGGTGTTAGAATGTATTTGAAAAGACCTTTATTTCCATTGCTTGTGGTGATAGCCTTCACTGCCTTTTTTCCTACCTAGTATTTTGTATTCATAGCATTCTACTAGTGAGTTTTAGTAACGTAAGTTTACTTTAGTACTTTTTCCCCTACTCTGGTCCTATTTCTCGTTTCAAAAATTTGTCTTCAGTAAAATAACGTGTTTTCCCTGTATTTATTCCAAAATCTTACATGTCATTTTGAACGTTGGTGGGGACAGTGAGTCACGCAGGAAGCCGGGCGGTGCCCTCTGCATTTATTGGCTTCCTTCTGGGTCTTTCAACACAAAGAAGCCCTTGATGCTCACCCTTTTCAATCCTGTTTGCCTCCCACCCTCGCCTCACACCGCTCCACTATTTAGAAAGAGGTTATTTTGATATTTCTTTATTATTTTTGGAAGATACGAGCCCCCTGTCCCCTGGCAAAGGCCTCCCTCAGTACTTTTTTCCAACTCACAGATTTGGGGTATTTAAAATTAAGAAAAGGAGTGGCACGGAAGAGTGTTTTTCTCTCTAAATATACCTTTATGAATCAGAGTGCTATTTTAATATGACTGTTTTTCCTTTATGATCCTGAGAGCAATCCCTTTCAAAGCTCAGTGATACTTGCTCCCAACAGTAAAGGGTAGGTAAGTGTTTAGAAGGGACTCAGCATCAGAGAACATTGGAAAACTCTGTAGGGCAAATACATAGGTAACAAAGGCAGTTTTTTAAATGACAGCTTTGTAATGATTTTCGGCAATAGAGGATTCTTCATGGAATCCATACTTGTCCCTGGACACGAACCAGGAAGAGGGCTAATGGGCACACTTTCTCCATTTTATAAAAGATGATGGGAGACTTAAAGCAAACAACCATTGGTGGTGTGTGTATTTGAGATGTAATTGTATATGAGTGTGTTCTATTTCAAAGCAGTGAGAAAAAATAAAGCACGTACTTACATTTTTTTTTCATATATGACATTCCTGGTTGTCGGAGCAGTGTCCCACTCCAGAGAAACACTGCACCTTTTAAAAAGATGAATTGGTCCTGGCTGCTGTGGCTCAGTTTGGTGCATGGATGGGCGTCATCCGTGCACCAAAAGGTTGCTGGTTTGATTCCCAGTCAGGGCACATGTCTGGGTTGCAGGCTCAGTCGATGTTTTGCTCTCACATCAATATTCTGTCTCAAAAATCAATAAAAATATTTAAAGACAAAGATGAATTGCAGTAGTGTATGGGCACTTTCAAGCTCACTTCCACCTGTGGTGATAGTTTTTCTTTGCACCTCTCTTTCCTCCTTTTCGTGCTAAAAACCACAGGGGCAACAGTCCTGGGATTGGAATCCTATCCAATACCAGGGCCAGCCCGAGGCAGCTGCGGGCCCTGGGTCAGGGCCTCGTTGTGATCAACTGTGCCTCTCACAGGGTTTCACTAGGTTAGGACTAAAAAGAACATCTAGTTGTCCCAGCCTCTCAGTGTGATTCTGTCCTTCCTTCTATATTGTTTGTTGTTTTCATGCAAAATGAGCTATATTTAGGCCAAATTTAAAGGTACAGATTTTTATCACTCTGTTACCTTTCTGTTTCCCGCGTAGGCTCTGCTCTGGAACTTGGGCCTCCTTCAGTGCATGTGCCGTAGAGCAGCGGTTCCAACCGGTGGTTCGCGGACCACTGGTGGTCTGTGGGGTCCGAAAGGTTGGCGACCGCTGCTGTAGAAGCCCACTCCCCTCCCTCCCTCTCTCCTGAGCCTCAACCCAAACTTAAAGCAGCACGGAGGATCGTTTGTGGTGTTACATCCTTGAGCAGAAACCTTTCAATCCCATGGCATGTGTTATAGTGGATGTGAAAAGAGCGTAAAGTGTGGTCCCTGCCCATGATGACTGAGATGTATCTGAAAAGATGAGACTTAGAGCCATGACCATATTGATGTATCAACGTGGTACATGTATGTAATAAAATACGTCTTAAAAGAAATAGTAAGATCCTGCCTGCAAGACAGACACAACCAGAACAAAAGGCAAAGGAGAAGTCCTGGAAAGGTGGTTATGAGTCAGCCCCAATGGATGAGGAGGTGGGGCACAGAGGAGGGGTATTTTGGTTTTCTGAGCCTGGTGACTGGAACCTGAGCTTTAAGAAAGCTGAGTCCTCTGAGGGATGAGTAGGGAGGGCCCAGTACTGGGAGGCAGGGTTAGGGGAAGGAGCTGGCGAAGGAAATTGAGAAGGACAGAGTAATTGAACCATAATTGTCTAAGGCCGTGAAAGATGGGGGGCTGGGGTGGGGGTGGCAGGAAGGGTGGGGAGTGGTGGATTCCAAGTAAGCTTGACTTAATTTTACTTTAGTGTTATTATTATTTTAAAAACAAGCTCTGACCAGTTTTATTACAGAACAGTTTTGCACAACTTGCTTTTCTCCCAGCTGTCCTGGCGTGCTTCTAATGATTTCAGAACCACCCGGATCAATGCCAGGCTGCACACTCTAGTGCAGTGGTTCTCAACCTTCCTAATGCCGCGACCCTTTAATACAGTTCCTCATGTTGTGGTGACCCCAACCATAAAATTATTTTCGTTGCTACTTCATAACTGTAATTTTGCTACTGTTATGAATCGTAATGTAAATATCTGATATGCAGGATGTATTTTCATTGTTACAAATAGAACATAATTACAGCATAGCGATTAATCACAAAAACAATATGTAATTATATATGTGTTTTCCGATGGTCTTAGGCGACCCTGTGAAAGGGTCGATGGACCGCCAAAGGGGTCTCGACCCACAGGTTGAGAACCGCTGCTCTAGTGTTTTCCACACGCTGTGCCCAGTCCGGTCTTATTGCCACTGTGGTGATGGACCCCAGTCCCGGCCAACATGGCATAGTCTCTATTTCGGATCCCCTGAAGGCTGGGTGCCGCTGGCGAGGATGACCAGTTTCGCTTTGCCTTGTCTGATCATTTTCAGAGTCTGCTTGTACCCCAGCACGTACTGGCCACTTTTCAAAACGTGTTGGAACCTGGAGTCGATCGGCTCCAGTGACTTTTTGTCTTCTTCGCGGCACCATCTTCCTGCTTTGGGTGTGGGGTGGCCTCCAACCAAGAGCAGCCGCCAAGATGCCTGGGGAGCGAGAAAGGAAGTGATTTAATATGATTTTAAAATTGACAGCTGGTACCTTGGGTAAATCAATTTTGATTAAAAGCCATGTTTCCAGGGTTTAAGGAGAAACACAGATGAGGAGATAAGGCAGGGCTCGTAGCCTGTATTTAGGATTTCTACTTTTTGGTATGGAAGCATTCCTGCAGTGAGAATTGAGCGGGAGCTGGTAGAATAAACTGAGAGTCAGGAGATCTGGCGTTAACCTAGCTTCGCCATTGAATTAGCCGTGCTGCTTTAGGCACGTCCTGTCTCTCACCGTGATCCCTAACCCATCCACCACATAACCGTCTGTGTTGTGCTTGTTTACTTGGTCGCGTTTCCTGTCCTCAGGAGATCATAGCCTTTAACCCGTTGCCTTGGGCTGGAATGACAGGAACTTCCCAGGTGTCTCCTAGGAGAAGGCACGCTCCCTGCCCAGAAGGGCTGTCCAGTGAGCGTGTCACTGAGAGACCTTCCTTCCTTGTCTGCAGCCGTGGACAGGGTGAAGCGGCCGTCGCCGGAGTCCCAGAGCAACAACCTCTGGGTCATCGTCGGCGTGGTCATCCCCGTGCTGGTGGTCATGGTGATCGTCGTCATCCTTTACTGGAAACTCTGCCGCACAGACAAGCTGGACTTCCAGCCCGACGCCGTGGCCAACATCCAGCAGCGCCAGAAGGTGAGGGCACATCCCCGGAGGTCGTGCACGCGGCTCGCAGGCAGGGGTGGGGGAGCCCAGGCTCTCGATACCGAAGGGGAGCCATTAGGGACATCTTTTGGGGTTAATGGTGGTGTCCCTTTGCCTTCGCTTCTGCTTGCTGAGGCCCCCGCTCTTCTGTAGTATGAACTGTTTGCAAGAAGGTGAAGCTGTGCAAAGGCTTAGCCATGCCTTCGAGAACCCTGACTTCCACTGAGATGTTGTTTTTGAGACCATCAGTTAGAAGATCTCATCTGTTCTGGGTATGAGTTCTAATGTCTGTTAACCCTGGATGTCTTCAGAGAATAGGAACAAAGGGAGATTTTTCTCACATCTGTGTGTCTGTGTCTCCCATACACCACTTCCCTGGATGGCTCCTTTATTTTCCATCCACCTGTTGCAAGCCCACCTGTCCACCTTGATCGAGAGCACTTAGTCATTAAAGGATGGTAATGCATGCCAGAAACATTTTAACTTAAAATATATGAATAGGTATTTAATTGACATCTTTCAACATACCTCGTCTTTTTTTTTTTTTTTTTTTTTTTTTTTTTTTTTAGTATTTATCTACTGAGAGGAATTCCCTGTGGTCTTTCTTCCCCCTACTGGGGATGTGCCCACAACCAAGGTAAATGCCCTTGACTGGGATCGAACCCGGGACCCCTCAGTCCACAGGCCGACGCTCTATCCACTGAGCCAAACCAGTCAGGGCCCTGTGGTCTTTCTTATAATAAATGCCCCTCATACATCAGTGCAGTTTCCAGTTTGGGTTTCTTTAGAGAAGAGCAAAGCAACCTGAGTGCCAAGTTCTCCAGGTTTTAATAATCCTCCCTCTTCCCGCCCTGCCGTCTTTTTGAATTGACTCCTAATTTGACAACAGCTCCTTGTCCACGTCTTCCTAAAGCATTCAGTTTCGTTTTTATAGTGGCAGCAATTCTCTTCTCACATGTTTCACCAGTTTCTGCAGTATTTAATGGCCACATGCAAGTTTCAGAGCAAGGATATGGACTTTTGGTCGGTATCTAATCCACCTGGTGTGAGCAATAACATGCCACGTACCAGAGAACTCACTTCCTGCCGACATTCAGCATCACGTGAGATCAGCCATTGCTAAGGGAATGGACGTGGTCATGAACCTATGTATGTATTAACATGTACCTTCTACTCAAAAAGTTAGAGGACTCACTCAGCTCTAAAAGTTGGGTAAGAAAAAGCAAATAAGAAACAAAGAATTGCCTGGTTCACCTTTGAATTTTATTCTGGTTGTGTGAGTATAAAAAATTCTGGGCATTACAAACCTAGACCTGCTGAATGAAAAAATAAGTATTGTTTTTACATTTATTTCATGACTGTAAAGGTAAACGAAGAGTATTCTTTTTCTTATGAATTAACTAAGAAATGCAAAAATCTTGATTAAGTTGCAAGTACATGGTTATCAAGCATGTTGGATGCATTTTATACTTCAATATTCTAGTTGTTACATGTCTTCATGTATTTTTTACCTACTTTGCCAAAGTTGTTTTGTTGTTAGACAAATGAATGGCACAGAAAAATAAAACCTGGAAAAAAATTCCTTGCTATTCCAAATGATTCAGAGTGTGAATTTCATTGTGACGAGATCAGCAATAGATTTGGAAATTTTTTGTTCTGGTGCAGAGTCCGGTTTCAGAGAGATGTAACCAGTGCATTTGATTCAGACGGCTGTGCATTTAGGTCTCTGGTTCCTCAGTTCCTAATGTAAACACCCACTGTGGGAGCCCATCCATTATCTGTTACTTCAAGAAGCTATCGGAGGACCGCATCTCTGAGGTCAAAACAGGGTAGTCCCCAAGCTTTCTCCTCCTCCCACTTTTACTTCCGAAATATTGTCACATCCCAGATGTGGCTATGAAGCAAAGGGGCAGAGTTTCCAACGGAAACGCCAGCCTTTGGAGTTGCTCAGACGTTTTTACAGGGAAGGCCTTCTGCGTGGAGCCTCCCCAGGAGACGGAGTGTCTTGCTCGGAGGGCAGCACCCCGACGTTTCAGAAGCACGGGCTTTGTTTTGCTGGCACAGGAGCCCACCGTCTAGACTTATCAAGTGTTTTCAGTAGGAAAAGGATGGTCACCGAGGTGACTGTCAGAGTTCCTCTGCTTTTCTGGGTGCCTTTCTGTTTTCTCTCTCTCCCTCCTGCTCACCCCACCCCTGATGCTGCCTCCCTGCGACTCTGAAATCTTGTAGTAAACCCTAGAGCTATGAACATCTGGAAACAATCACTCTGGTGAGCGAAAATCCACACCCCCTTCTCCTGTAAGGAAAAGGAAACCTCTTCAGATTGTCTGGGAGTCGATTAGGTTTGAAATAGGATAGAGGGAGAGGCCTTTCTGTCATATTTGGAAGTAGGGTTCTTGCTTCTTTCTAATAATAAAGAAAAACACCCTAACCTGTGCCTTTCTTTTCATCTGTGTTCTCTTTAATCTGAAGCCTAAAGTCACCACTTGTCACTGTTCCCCACAGACCTCCAGCTTGGACCCGCCTCGCCCCGCAGAGGTTCCATTTAAGGATACGAATGGCATGGCCTACCTGCTGCTGGTCCCATGGGAACTTGTTCTGCTGGGGACAGGCCACCCCCTGTTGTTGGTGCAGGACTGGAGTTCCGTTCCTGGCCGGCTGGCACCGTGGGCCGCCAGGCGGAGCTGCCTCAGAACGGCATGCTCATTCACCAGGCACTGAGCATGTGCTCAGAGCCGGGCAGGCCAGGCTGGGTGACAGGCACAGATGACATGCAGTCCTGCTCTCGAGGGCTTTGGTACGGGAGGAGGACAAGGCTACAGTGGCTGACGCAGTCACAGTGTCGGTCCTTCTAGGGTGCTGCAGGAGCGGGGAGGAGGGGCCCCCTCTGCCTTCCGAGAGGAGGTGATGCAGGGCTGACGGGCAGGGATGCAGCCAGATGAAGTGGGCCCAGACGGAGGGAAGGGCACAGAGGTCGAGAAGGCTGGGACAAGGTTGTATGGAAGGGCACAGCTGAAGCTGCGGAGACGGAGGCAGGCAAGAGCCAGGCTCGGAGAGGTTTGTAGGACATGTAAGGGTGGGAAGGGATGCTGTAGGTAGTGGGGACCCATTGAAGGGTTTTCGGCAGGGAGAGTAGCTGGAGTGTCTGTCAGTTTGGGACGGTCACTTGGGGGGCAGTGTGGCCAGTGGATTGAAGAGACGCTCAGCCAGGTTCAGCTTGGCCCCTGTGCTTGCTCTTCGATTCTCTGCAAGGATCCCGTGAGGCCTCACGTAGGTGTTTCTAGTTCACCCACAGTCAGGTGACCCTGACCTGCTGTGGCCTGGGGGCAGCAGAATCTTGGAGCACTGCTCTCCCAGACTCAAGACCTGAGGGTGGCAGGGCCCCACGCAGACACACACACGGTAACGACTTTGTCTGGTCCTCACTGTGGGGACGTCACGTGGTCGTGGTGAGCTTTCACAGGCCACAGCCATCGAATTGTAAACGCTTAATGCGTTCTCTTCGAGATCGGAGATTTTCATTTAGGTTCTGCTGGGATTGCTCTGTGGTTTCCTTTGTCATCTTAGTGCTACTTCCCAGGGTTCAGACTCACCGAGTACTGGGGACTTCACTCTGTCTTGTCCCATCTGGGTTGTATTATATTTATGGCTCACGTGTTTTAAAATTCATCAGGCGTCTCTGACATCAATAAAAATATATTTTAAAAAGGTTTTAAAAAAAAAAAAAAATTCATCAGGCGTCTTGCCTGTTACTTGGCTGACCTGCTCCACAAGGCCTCCCTGACTTGTCAGTGACATATTCTGGTTGGGTACTGATCCTGGGGCCTGTCCCCTTTGTGATATAGTAAAGAAAGAAGGAACAGCCTGGCCAGTGTGGTTCAGTGGTTGAGGGTTGACCTATGAACTAGGAAGTCACGGTTAGATTACCTGTCAGGGCACATGCCCGGCTTGGGGCTTAAAACCCCTGGGGGGGGGGGCATGCAGGAGCCAGCTAATTGATGATTCTCTCTAATCATTGATGTTTCTATTCCTCTCTCCCTCTCGCTTCCTCTCTCTGAAATCAATAAAACATAATTAAAAAAAAAAGGAACAAAAGAGCTATCCTTACTCAGAAGTAACTGGGTCCTAAATGAATATTAAAGCACTAATTAATCGCCACCCTTCTTTTATAAGATACGAATTCAGGTTTATTCTGCATATGGAAGCTGGAGACACAGTACATCCAGACTTAACTCTAGATTAAAAAAAAAAAGAAATAGAAAAACTAGAAAAAGTGTACCAGAAAGTAGGGTTGAAATGAAAGTAGCTAATTCCATGAGTGTGTGTGTGTGGGGGGCGGGGGGGCAGTGATTTCTGTAATTTTTTCCTTCTGTGTGTAAATGGCTTTTGTTTTGTGGGTAAGTACAGATTAGTTGCCAAATTTCTATTGTTGTGGAAGGTGGTGACTCACAGAGCCTGTGGGAAGTGTAAGGATCTAATGGGTATATTTAGAGATGTTAGTGGGAATCAACCAGAAGCAACAGGGCTTCAAGGCTGTGGTGGATGTTTCATTTATGGCAAACGCCCTTTCCTTGGTTCCCCCCAAAATTCAGTAGGTTCTCTGCATCAGCTGACCTTTTAGAAATTCCTTCCGTCATCACCTGTTTGTAGAGCGTGTACCATGTGTCACATCCTGTTGCTGAGTTACGGAAGTTTGTATCAGAATTTATATCTACAGCTTTATCTGATGCCTGGGAATGCTTAGCTGACTGTGTGTATTAAGTTCTTGATGTTTATCAACGAAGAGCGATAAGAATGCTGTCAGTCTCATTGTAAGGCACTTTGACATAGGCATATATTGGGTTGTTTCATGAGCCCTGAGAGTTGGTCAGCGAAGGCCGTTATTTCCTAGACTTGGGGTACACAGGCTGCACCATGGAGACAGTGTGGTTCATATTTTTTCCTTATTTTCTTTGGAGAGCTTTGCTTAGAGGAGGTCTCCAATCTGTGGCTCCTCCTTCAAATTAAAAAGAATATTTCTTCCACTTAGAAAAACGATTAATTTTAGAGAGAGGAAGGGACGGGGGAAAAGAGAGAGAGAGAGAGAGAGAGAGAGAGAGAGAAACATTGATGTGCGAACGAGACATCAGTCGGTGCCTCCTGCATGCCCCCCACCAGGGGTCAAGCCTGAAACCTGACTGGGAATTGAACCAGGAACCCTCCGGCACACGGGACGATGCCCAACCAACTGAGCCAGACTAGCCAGGGCTTCTCCTTCAGTTTTGACAAAGCAAACCATCTACCTCACAAAAGAGAGTGTTTCCCAGTCACTAGAGGCATTTGCTTTCTTACTGGGGAATATACCAAAAAGGGTTTTACCAGGATTGATAAGACGATGTTGATGGTGATGATTAGATGACGATTATAACTGTTATTCTTTTGTTTAGAGGCACCTTGTTTATGGAGCTAAAATGAGGTGTCGCTGGAGGGAAAGCAGCCACATGGGTGAGAGGTGGGTCTCTCTTCTGTAAAGTAGGAGGTCTTTTATGAAAGGAGGCTGGACAGGGGGACCAGCCTGGTGCCCAGACCCCTGGCGCACTCAGGAAAATCACGTTTAGGTGCGAACATATGAAGAGGTTGTCCATCTGGAATTTGATTCCCTTAAAGGGACTATGTGCTTCTAGAAAGGTGTGCACCCCCAGGGATTTGGTGTGCTAATCTTGTCTCAGGGATGAGGATTTATCCTGGGGGGGAGGGTTGGGGGTGGGGAGCCATGGAGCAGCAGGTCGGGTTTATTGTTTTCGAAACAGCATTCCTGAGCCAAGGGGTGTGTGGCAGTCACACACTGTCTGTGTGGTGGAGTAGCCTGCTCTTGAAACATGATATCATCGATTTAGAAAATATAGGTAGGCCAGTCTTTGCCTTTTGTTTCCAAGCAACATCTTTGTAAACTATATTTACAGTAAGTTTTGTCTCCCTCTGCTGGCATAAATCATGGTTGCAGATTTACTCTCCTACCCCATTAATCTTGGATTTTTAGTGCTAAAAAGAGGTTAGAGTTAGAGATCACAAATCTAAGCCATTAGTGTTGTTACTCATCTCTGCATAAAGTTGTCACAAATACAACAAAACCTTGTGCTTCTGCACATGGTCTCTCGGCTAAGGGTTTGCCTATGTCTCTTGACTAATAGGACTACCTGTGGGTGTGGGACACAGCCTGGCTGGGAGGGCTTGGTCTTGCATGTGGCCTTCCTGCTGGCAATGAGGAGACCCTTGAGATGACTACTTATATGCAGTTTATTGTCCTACTAGAGGCCCGGTGCACGGATTTGTGCACCAGTGGGATCCATCGGCCTAGCCTGCGGGGATCGGGTTGAAACCGGCTTTCCGACATCCTCTGAGGGGTCCTGGATTGTGAGAGGGCACAGGCCAGGCTGAGGAACCCCACCAGTGCACAATCGGGGCTGGGGAGGGACCGCAGGAGGGCTCCAGGGCATGTCTGGCCCGCCTCGCCCAGTCCTGATTGGCCAGACCCCAGCAGCAAGCTAACCTACTGTTTGGAGCGAATGCCCCCTGGTGGTCAGTGCATGTCATAGCAACTGGTCGAACAGTCCAAGGGTCGTACACTTAGCATATTAGGCTTTTATTATATAGGATGCCCTGCAAGCTCGAATTAAGGAAATTGTTAATACCTAGTGGTGCCCCACCTTTACTGTCCATGCATCCATATACGCGAACACCTCTCCTATCTTAGCACAGGCTGAGAAGCTGAGGCCCGGACCTGTGGTTGCAGGCTCATGGGGTCTTGGTTGTGGGTTTGGTGTGGGTGCCTCGCTGGGACGTAGGCCTCCTGCATATGCCAGTGTGACAAGTGGACTTTTTCAAAGACCCCTTTCTCCTCATCACTGTGCCCTGATTACTCTCCTTTCTAGAAATTTTTTATTCCCTTTACTTCTATTGCATTGAATGGTTCACATTCTTTCTTTTTTTTTGAAGTAGGCTTCTATTTTGTTCTTGGCTTCCTTTTTTCCTCTCTGAGTCCCAAACTATTAGATGTCCTCCAACATTTTATTCATGGACTGTTTTCATCTTAAAATACTGTCAACTCCCCCACATGTCACCTTCTAGACAGATGTTCTCAGAGCCACATCTCCAGCCTGGCGTCCCCCAGGCTTCTGTCCTCCGACTCAGCCACACGGCTGCTTTCCTCTGGAGCTGTTTTTTTTTGTTGTTGTTGTTTTTTTGCCATTTCAACCCAAGCATGTTTAAAGCAAGACCTGACTTTGTATTTCCTCAGGGCATCGTTCCTTCCTGACTCACCCCTTCCCCTAAGTGTCACTTCCACTGTTCTGCGTCCGCTGCTGGTTATCACTGGCTCTCTCTCTCCTTTGCCTCTTGCGTCTGGTCGGCATCCAGTCCCTCCCGCCTGTTCTGTAGATCCCTTCCTTCCTTCCTTCCTTCTTCCCCTCCTTCCCTCCCTCCCTCCTTCCCACTTTCTTTGCTAAGACTTTGGGCTCCACTCTTGTCATTCCAGGAATGTGGAACTGTTAGGCCGTTTTCCCTGGTCCCTTTGTGTCCTGTCTGCTTGAATTTTAGAAATCTGCCTCTTTAGAAATATGTAGGCACGTCTCTGCTCTAGAAGCTGGCATTTGGAGTCGTCCACATGCAGGCCGGCCTTCCCTCACTCCCTGTATTCTGACCCGTCTAGAGCAGCTAATGAGATCTCTGCCCAGCCTCAAGGGTTTGCTGGTCCCTGACACAATCCAGATCACGCTCTGTGTCCAACCTCTTTACTTCTAAGTTCTGTCTGTCCTCTGAGTCCTGACACAAGTCCCCATTTCTCTGTGGAATCCTGTGCCCGTGTCCCTGTCTCTGGAATTGCATAGCACATGGTCATGCCGCTATGGCAGCGGGCCGGGGATCGTCTTGGGGTGTCTTTTGTATTATGGTCTAGCTTTTTAATCCTTGTGCTCTTTAAGTTTTTGCAAGTACCCATCTTTTCTGCAAACTCAAGGCATAAACGGCCCCTTGTACACATTTGACGTTTCAGAGATGTTGGTGGAATTGCAGGCACGATCTCGCCGGCCCTCACAGGCTCCTTTATGGTCACCAGCGTTCAGATCGACCGACCCCCCTCTTTGTTTTAGTTGCAGATCCCCAGCGTGAAGGGGTTTGACTTTGCCAAGCAGCACCTGGGGCAGCACAGTAAGGACGACATCCTGATTATTCACGAGCCTGCTCCGCTGCCGGGGCCTGTGAAGGACCACACCACGCCCTCCGAAAACGGGGATGTCCCGAGCCCCAAGGCCAAGGTCCCCTCCAAGAACGTCCGCCATCGAGGAAGGTTGGTGTCGGGCTTTCTGCATTGTACTCTGTCGTGAAGCATGTTTCCGTTTTCAGTTTGTCAGTTTCCAGTATCAGAAGGGCTGACGGAGAGTATTGCCCACGCCTGCAGCCCAGGAGACTGACCACAGCTTTCCCAAAGTCAGCGAGCCCGTAGGCCGCTCCAATGGACCACCCGAGGGGGCTGTCTGCTCTCTTTCCCCGAAGCATTTAAGATTCCGAATCACTATCCATCGTGGTTTGGCGGTCCCCCTGTGACTTGATTAGGGATTGGCCAGCTCAAGAGTATATATTCTGGGTGAGCAAGCTTGGCCTTCTGGAAATGATACCAGAAACCATGTCTAAAAGGTGCATAGCACGCGATATACACCCAGTACTGGCTTTGTCCTGGCCCATCATGCCTTCATTGCTCTGTCTACAGGTGACCTTCCTTTATCACAGCTTTCTATCTTTTTAAAAAAAATATATTTTTATTGATTTCAGAGAGGAAGGGAGAGAGAGAGAGAAAGAGAGGAGGATGATGAGAGAGAATCATTGATCAGCTGCCTCCTGCATGCCCCACTCTGGGGATCGAGCCTGTAACCCAGGCATGTACCCTGACCGGGAATTGAACTGTGACCTCCTGGTTCATGGGTTGACGCTCAACCACTGAGCCACACCGGTTGGGCACATCTTTCTATCTTTGCTTGATTTTTCTCTGGCAGCTGATGTCACCATTGTTAGTATGTTTGCATGGACTCTTCACCACCTCCCATCTCCCTGCCCAGCTCCCATCTCTGTTTATTTTCATTCCTCTTATCAGGGTAAAGCACTCCAGTGGAGAACTGCTTGATAACACACTCCCCGGAGGTCCCCTCACCCTCTGATGCCCTGGGAAGGGCTACATCTCTGTTAAAGGAGACCCAGTTCACAGTCAGGCTTTATTAAGTTGACTTTAGATCATCACAGTCAAGCTTTGGCTACTAAAGCCTTAAAATTATCAGCCTATCTTTGAGCTTTGATACTTTGGATCCTGATTTTCTGCTAAAAGGAAAAAAGTAGCGTGGGCTCATACCAATATTTGAAATGATGTTATAATTCCTGACATCAGAAAACCTCTCCGGGGGTTCTGGCCTAGTTTTAAGAATTTAATAGATGATCTTTACAAAAGAAACTGCATTAAGGAGAGAGATGGTATTTGCTTAATTATCTTGTAGGTTAAGCATAAGTGAAATCATTAAGCATTATTAATATGCTAGTACAGATTTGCAAAGTCTTTTTTTTCTTCCCTTGTAGTCTCATCCTAAACATTTAGTCACGACATCTCAGTGGCCTGTGTGGTTAATATAATAATTTAGCAACCCTCACGGGCACCAGTGTTGGCATTTCACACTGCTGTTTAATCCAGGGAGCACAAATGGAGGGGTGCCCGCTGGTGGAGTTTTACTAGCCTGGTGCCCCCTGGCTTCCACGCTACCCTTGCTCTTTAGTTATGGCATCAGATCTTGGTGGGGATGTAACTGTAGGCTTCTTCCAAAGACCTGGAGCTCGGTGGGGTGAATGCAGACACCCTGGCTTCCTGGAGATTCTGCAGACCCAACGAGCCCTGAGCCAGACCAGACTGCCAGCCAGGGCCCTGGTCACTGAAGAACCGCCCCTAATTGGGCCCCTGATTTCTTGGCATTTGTTGAAATGCAGCCTGCTGAGCCCTTTCCTGCACTGTTACACTGTCTTCAAGAGGTAACCAAGTGCAGTCCGTGTCCTTGGAGATGCTGGACCGTGAGATAATTTTTTGGATTGTCTGCTAATTTCTACCAGTCGGCCTGGGAGCCTGACTTCCACATCCGAATGAGCATGCCCGGCCCCTCCCTTTGCTTTCTGATTCCTCATGCTTACATCTGTTTGGTGTCTGCAGAGTTTCGCCCTCAGATGCTGACTCTACCGTAAGTGAGGAGTCCAGTGAGAGGGAAGCAGGAGATAAGACGCCGGGCGCGGTGAATGACGGTAAGTTCCGCAGAGCCCCACAGAGCGGCCTGTGACTCTCCTCGCTCTCCACATGCAGAGCAGTCATGACGAGGTTCCAGTAGGCTAGGGTTTTATTCTTCAAGTGCTGAACTTAAAAAAATAACCTGTGCAATGTAGTATTCGTTATCCATATGGCGAATGTCTCAGCATCGATGGTCACTAACAGGGTGCTGG
>NW_005367384.1:524196-527293 GCF_000412655.1 Myotis brandtii | reverse complement strand
GAGGCTCATAGCCATGTTCTGTTCTAGTTTCAAGTCCTAACGATTTTCCTCCCTGAAGGATAAGGAAGAATCGAACTACTACTACCAGAGTCTCAAAAACGGCCTCCATGTTGTGACCTTTTCAGCATCCAATTCAAGGATTTCACAGCTGTCGCTGTCAGAAAGTTGTGTATTTGTCATAGGTCCAAGTGCATTCTGTTTGGTCCTAGCTCTTTCTTCTGGTGGATAGTTCAGTGTGATCAGACGAGTTAGCTTGTTTGTGTCAGCTGCTGTAGCTTCTTAGGCCAGGTCCGAAATGAACTTCACTCCCATTCTAAGCAGTAGTACCATGAACCCAGTGCCCTGTAAAAAGACGAAGCCCACAGGTCTTACATACCTGGGAGCATTTTCTGGCGTGATGACAAGGTAGCTGGGTTTTAGTTGAATAGATTCTGTTAACCAAAGTGCTAGTGTAGCTCTTGTGTTTTCTGGAGATTATAGATGTTTCAGTAATGCAGAAAGAATTGGGGTGCTCAGGACATGATTTTTAATGTCTATGCTCATATTATATATATATTTTAAAAAACATATATTTTTATTGGTTTCAGAGAGGAAGGGAGAAGGAGAGAGACAGAAACATTAATGCTGATTGGCTGCCTCCCGCACGCCCCCTACTGGGGATAGAGCCCGCAACCCAGGCATGTGCCCTGACTGGGAATTGAACCATGATCTCCTAGTTCATAGGTCGACACTCAACCACTGAGTCATGCCGGCCAGGCTATGCTTATATTTTTTATCACAGATTTCTCTCTATGAAAATCATACAAAGCGAATGGTATTGGGGAAATGAACAGATTCCGGATGGAGCCAGAGGGCCTGTCCTGTCACTGTCACCCTCGTGACCTTGCAATAGTCCCTGGGCCTCTGGGCGCCTGTGGGACTAAACAAGCTGGTTTCTGACGTCCCTTCCAGCTCCTTCCAGGTGTTTCATTTCCATGTGAAAGGAATACCCCTTGGACTATAGGGAAGAGGTTTTTCTTTGGATCCAATTTCACAGAATCTTAAAAATGACTTAGCACCATGGTAACAGGTGCACTGTTTCAGACGGAGAGGATTAAAATCTAATTTTGATCCTGGGAAAGAAATATTTGGAAAGGAGAATCAGCTCTGAAGTTCCTCAATTCCTTAGGTTACCTGAGAAAATCTTCCCCAGTTTAACTGCTCACGGATAAGATTACAGCAGATCTATTCTGTACGGCTAACAAAAGTCAAGCATTGCTCTCAACGTGTATTCAAAATCCCAGTCGCAGGCATGTCAGCTTTGGGACTGAGAGGTGGCGGTGGGAGGAGATGAGTGGATTAGATGTTCTGAGTATTAGGAGCTCAGAACTATTTCGATTTGGAGACAGCAGAATCCGTACATCGTACATGGAAATCCGTGCATTTCCATGACTTAGAAAGACGGTTTTCTCACTGCCAGCATCACTTCACTTTTAAAACTGTTTACTTCCGTATAGCTAAAATGCTGCCTGCCATTCAGGCGTTTTATTGCTTGCATAGAACTTAGCTAAATCCCCTATAAAATGATTCTGAGTTTATCATCATAGCATTTGAATTATTTTGTAATGCACATAAAAATCCTTTTTTTGTTGCAAGTCACAATAAAATACAGATTAATGGAGTCAGGCGGTTGCTTGAGCCCGTCTGGGACCCTCGGGCATGTTGCCCTGGGACCAGCGTCCCCTCTCACCACAGGGGGTGGCAGGGCTTCCTACGGCTGTCACAGGTCATCTGGCAACTTCAGGACCCGCCTTGCTTTGGAAGCACAGAAAAGGCTGTTGTTTCAGTTTTGGTCCATTCGAGGTTGTGCTTTATCCCTTTCCCAGCTGGCCTTTCGGGAAGCTGGCTGCACCGTGATGTATACCCTCCCACCCTTATGAGATGGTACACGTGGCCTCTGCCTCATAGGATAGTAACATGGGTCACAGGCATTAATAATAAGGCAGTGGGCCCTAGCCAGTTTGGCTCAGTGGATAGAGTGTTGGCATGAGGACTGAAGGATCCTGGGTTCCATTCCAGTCAAGAGTGTATGCCTGGGTGGTGGCCTCGATCCCCAGTGTGGGATATGTAGGAGGCAGCCGATCAATGATTCTCTCTCATCATTGATGTTTCTATCTCTTTCTCCCTCTCCCCTACTCTCTGAAATCAATAAAAATATTTAAAAAATAATAATAAGGCAATGGGATTGTATTTGCTTATAGATGATGAAATAATATTCTTTAAAAATGGTCTATTGCTCTTGCATTCCACTATTCAAATTTCCTGCTCTTCTGTTATTCTCCTTTGTAATTTCTATCATTATATTTTTGTTTTTATTATATTTAAAGAGAAAGGGGTTTTAATCCAAAGTCCCTACTTGCCTTAAGACAGGATTCACATAGCATTAATCTCTGTGTAGGCATTGTGTTTTCTTTTTAATATATTTTTATTGATTTCAGAGAGGAAGGTAGAGGAGAAAGAGATAGAAACATCAGTAATGAGAGAGATCATTGATCAGCTGCCTCCTGCACGCCTCCTACTGGGGATCAAGCCTGCAACCTGGGCATGTGCCCTTGACTGGGATCGAACCCCAGACCTTTTAGTCCACAGGCTGACGCTCTATCCACTGAGCCAAATCAGCTAGGATTATGCATTGTGTTTTCCATTGGCCATTATTATACAGGTAGTTTGTTTTTTTTTAAAAAAAAAGTGCAATGCATAGCAAATAATAAAAATACATAAATACATATTATATATCAGAAACTGGGCTTTGTGTTTATACATGTATACATGCATCAAATATATGACAAATATACTATGTCTATTATATGTATATGAGAAATAAAAAGACCCTCTTTTCAACCCTTTAGAAGGGCTGGGCTGTGGGCAGTGTGTAAACTTGAGGGTTTTCTGTGCATCCTCTCCTTCTCTGGTTGCAGCTGGTGAATTATAGAGCGAGGATCCGTGACCACAGTGCGGGGGTGGGATGGGCGTGGACAGGGGCCAGTCGCAGGCCTGAGCTCCGTGACACAGGCAGACAGACAGCACAGGGAGTGGGTGGGGCCTCTCCTCCTCTGCC
>NW_005367384.1:521789-524132 GCF_000412655.1 Myotis brandtii | reverse complement strand
CTTCCAGCCATTTGGCGCTCTCTGCACCCTGGCCTTCTGACCATCCTGGAGGAAATGGACCTCACCTTTAGGTGTCAGGTGGTTAATGGGCTATCTTTTGTGACATTTGCTGTCACTTTATAAGTTTGGGTTAGCAAGGCCAGCCTATCTGGTGGAGCTAATGATCTCCTCTTAGGCCCTGTGCCTGCAATTTGAGAAGCTGCCACCAGACGAGTGGTGGTGCCTGGCCACTTGCATTGCACAGTCAGGGGAAGAAAGCCAGAATCCTGACAGCCAGGCCTCCTCGCTATGAGACGGTGTTCATTCACAGTTATGTACATCATATCCAGTCTCTTGGGGCAACAGGTGAATAGACTTCAAATCGAGAGGATATACAAAACTTACGTAACATTGATGTGTATTCCTTATATCAAATATCAACTGTTATTTCTTACTGCTTTGCTTGGCTATTATTTTATTTTGTTTTTACCTTGAGGAGAAACCGTCATAATTTTCAGTTACGCTTGAGGTTTCAAGCCTCAGGCTTCTGTTTGAAAACAGTTTCTGCATGCTTGCATGGCCTGTGATCCATTTAATTTAAAACAGCGTCCAGAACGACCGGAGGTAACTGTGGTTTATCAGACAGAATCTTTGTGTGTCTAAATAGCTCCATGGAGGTCTTTCATCTATTCAGCCCCTCTTCATCTCTCTCCATCTCTTTTGTTTGCCTTCTTAAAATTAAAGTTCATAAAGATTATTTCCTCTCTAAAAGTAATACTCAGACAAAATCATTATTACAGAAAATACAAGAAATTGGAGAAAATCACCCATTATACCAAGATTTAGTCTGTTAATATTTTTGTTTCTTTTCTTCTTTCTACACATTTGAATTTTTTTCTTTTTTGCAGTTCTGATTACTTTTAAAAATTTAAAAATGTTGTGGTAAATATATACATGCCATACATTTATTCTTTTCATCATTAAAAATTAACTTATTTAAAAAGTTTTCCCACCTGGCTAGTGTGGTTCAGTGGATAGAGCGTCATCTCATGGTCCAAGAAGTCCCTGGTTTGATTCCTGGTCAGATGCCTGGGTTGCTGGCTCTATCCCCAGTAGGGGGCGTGCAGGAGGCAACCAATCAATGTGTCTCTCTCGCTGATGTTTCTATCTTTCCCTCTCCCTTTCTCTCTACCTAAAAATCAATAAAAACATATTTTTTTTAAAAAAGTTTTCTCCCTTTTAACTATTTTAGTATACTCTTCATCTCTTTTTAAAGTGGGAATGGCTTCCCTCCAGGCAGCAGCTTTTTCTTCTCATACCTCTTCAACTTAATTTTCTTTCTGCATCTGATCAGAAACCTGGATGTGTTCATTGTTCAGTTGTTCATCAGCACCTGCCTGCATGCCCACAGTCCCCTCGTCTTGAGCATAATTGCCTTGGCAACTACATCTATGTCATCGCAAATGAGAGTGAAGTTCAGATCTGCTATGCGTTGTATAAATGACAATCGACTGAGCCGCTTCAGGTCCTTCCGCCCTTTACCCTTTCGGATTGAAGACTTTGAAATCCCTTTAGACAAAACTGGGCAATTTTTGGCACAAAGTGTCATAATGGTTTTCACATTTTTCTGCTGACATTTGTAACTTTCGGTGAGGCTGAAGGAGCCGATATTGAACCCGGATACTGTAAGCTCAAACGGGCCCATTCGAAGTCCTCTGCCACAGAGTAGTGATGTGCACCTGTGGATTCTTTAAGGATTAATCCATAATTTTGATTATTTGCTCTTTCTTTAGGACTTTATATATTTATTTTCTGGCTTCCCCTCCTGTTGCAGGGCCGCCACCACCCAGTTCAGGGAACGAGCAGCACTCCTCTGCCTCCATCTTCGAGCACGTGGACAGGATCTCCCGCTCCTCCGAGGCCAGCCGGCGGGTCCCCAGTAAGATCCAGCTGATCGCCATGCAGCCCATCCCCGCACCTCCGGTCCACCACCTGGCCGACCGAGTGGCAGAAACCAACAAAATTAACAAAGAGGTATTTGTTTGTATTAAAAGGGACATACATACAAAGCTACATGCTGATTTGGTTAGTGCTTAAAACTGAGTGAAAGTTAGTGTCAGAAGTTTGCTAAAGGTATGAGATGCTGACAGGTATTCTTAATTTTAAAACTAACCTCAGTTTGCCGTGGCTGATGTTGCTCAGTAGTTAGAGCACCAGCCCGGGCACCCAAGCATTTTGAGTTTGATTCCTGGTCAAGGGCACGCACCTGAGTTGCAGGTTTGATCCCTGGCCTCCGGTTGGCCTCGTGCAGGAGGTAACCTATCAATGTCTCTCTCCCATCAATGTTTCTATGTCTCTCTCTCT
>NW_005367384.1:518859-521748 GCF_000412655.1 Myotis brandtii | reverse complement strand
TTCCTTCCTTCCTTCCTTCCTTCCTTCCTTCCTTCCTTCCTTCCTTCCTTCCTTCCATCTCTCTAAAAATCAATGGAAAAATATCCTTGGGTGAGGATTCACCAAAAAAAATTATACTCAGTTTTTTTTTAGATCAGATACTGTTCAGGGACACAGTTAGGTGCATTGGCAGACGTACAGAAAAGAGACCTGAGCCTGCTGTCCGTAGAAGTCCTGCTTCACCCTGTGGCTGGTTGTGGGAACTTGAATTTCTAAAAGATTTTCATCATTTGCAGAACAGAGTTGGCTCACTGTGCCTAAGCTGTGCAAACAATATGATTTGTGCTGAATATCTGCTTTCTTTCTGAGAGTGGAATTTGGGGCCAGGCCAGGCAGTTGGGGGGGGGGGGGGGGGGGGGGGCGGTGGGGTGGGCGGGTGCCTGAGTGACCAGCCCCCATTAAAAACCCTGGGTATTGAGTCTCTAAGGAGCATCCCCGGTGGACATTTCACATGTGTTGTCACAGCTCACGGCTGGAGGGATGCAGCACATCCTGTGTGACCCCAGGGGGAGAGGACTCTTGGAAGATGGTGACTGGTCCCTCCAGCAGGCCCATTGCTGATTTTGCTTTGTGTCCTTTTGCTGTAATAACTGGGGCTCACGGCCGAGTCCTGTGAATTCTCCTAGTGAGAATGGAACCTGGGGTGGTCTTGGAACCATAGTAAACTTTGTGATTCCTCATAGATCTCCTCCGGCTCCAAGGCTCTACCTCAGCGGTTCTCAACCTGTGGGTCGCGACCCCTTTGGGGGTCGAACGACCCTTTCACAGGGGTCGCCTAAGACCATCAGAAAACACATATATAATTACATATTGTTTTGTGATTAATCACTATGCTTTAATTATGTTCAATTTGTAACAATGAAAATACATCCTGCATATCAGATATTTACATTACGATTCATAACTGTAGCAAAATTACAGTTATGAAGTAGCAACGAAAATAATTTTATGGTTGGGGGTCACCACAACATGAGGAACTGTATTAAAGGGTCGCGGCATTAGGAAGGTTGAGAACCACTGCTCTAGATCATTCCTAGCAAAACCCTATTCCAGTGAATCCTGGAAGAGTGAGTTGGATGTGCTTCAACCTAAGATGTTGGGTGGGAACCAGAAGGCCAGGCCAGGCCACTGTTACCTTGAACTTGAGAGATTTGACCTGGGCTGGACAATGAGTGGAGTGAATGCCATTTGGGAAGGTGCACAAGGCAGCTTCATGCCAGTCGGTTTTCTGCCGCTAAGAAACTCCTGCAGCTGTTCGAGTTCTGAGAAATTGGTACAGTTGAGCCCTCATCTCCACTTTAAAGGTGATCCGTACAGTGGATCATCTTGTAGAAGTCTTGCAAGAGTTCTTAGAGTTTCTCCCAGCCACACCGCTGTGGCTGCTTGCCAAGGACGTGGCCACAGAATGTGCGCCGTGGGTTCAGGATGGTGAGTGTTGTCCCTTCTCACCAGTGCTCAGGAGCCCTAGCCCTGTGCAGCCCAGTCCCAGCCTAGACCCATCTCGATCAGTCACATGTTGCGTGTGCCTCCATACCTGCCGTGTGTGAACACCTGGAGTGGGTTCTCCATCTGGTGAAAGAGAAGAGACGTGCTCCCTGGCCTGTGGCCTCACAATGTGATAGCATGCATCTCCAACCTTTCTTTTACTTCTTTTTCAAATGTAGTAGTTGATGCATATGTATGACTATTGATAATATAGATTGATTATAAACCATAATGAAATCAAAACCCAACCTAAGAACTAAAACATTATCATTACTGCTATACTGACCTATACCCTTCATACATTGTAATTGAAATGTTTTCTTAGCAGGAGGTTCTGGTGCAAATTCCTAGCATATCTTAGTTCTTCTGGTTCTCCTGTGAGGACCTCATGTATTTCAAAGAACAGTTAGATCCTGATAGAGTAAGAGGGGCTTTTTTTAAAAAAAAAATTCTCACCTGAGGATATGCTTATTGATTTTAGTGAGAGAGGAATGGGGGAGGGAGAGAGAAAGAGGAAGGGAGGGAGCAAGGAAGGGAGAGAAAGAAACAGACATCGATTGGTTGCCTCTTGCAAACACCCTGACCAGGGATCGAACCCGCAACCTTTTTGGTGTATGGGGATGATGCTCCAACCAACTGAGCCACCTGGCCGGGGCTAAGAGGGCTTTCTTAATTTCTCCTGCTGGTAAGTTTCCGAGAACCTCATGTGGACTGTCCTTCTCAAACTGTCTCAAAGAAGTAGGTGGCTTTTGGTCGACTGCGGCGCAGCCAGGAAGGTTCCGTTTTGTCTTGGCCTGCGTCCTGCTCTCTCCTCCCAGATTCCCGGCGAGCCCGTCCTGATCTGCACAGTGAGGTCGCCTCATTGCCGCCCAGCTTTCATCTGCATTCCTGCTTCTGGCCCTCCGTGTGGTGCCTGCACCTCACACCTGCTTCCCATACCCTTCCCCTCTTCCGATCCTACACGCTCCTCAGAACCTAGCTCAGGCCCACAGAGCGGCGATGACATGTTCCCTGCACGTGGAGCCTCTCTTTCGGGAGGAGGGGTCTCATGTCAGAGGACTTGTTTTGGTGACACGAGCTCATTACCAGTAAATGGGGAGTCTGTTGTATAATGCAGATAATGTCTTTGAGCCTGTCTTAAGTTAAAAGCCTCTAAGGTAGTGATTATTGGGTATGGAAAGCACTTATTCTTCCTCTCAGGGCGTACTATATCTAGTTGTCAGTGCCCTTGGTATTGTCGAAGTGCCATGGCCGATCTTCCAGATTTGAGTTGCCTCTGCCAGCTTTGGGGGCTGATACCACGTCTCCCCCCTCACCCACTGGGCGAGTTTGGGGTTACGGCCTGCGGGCCATGGCAGGTCCCCT
>NW_005367384.1:516468-518324 GCF_000412655.1 Myotis brandtii | reverse complement strand
ATAATACCCTCTAGGTCAGTGATGGCGAACCTTTTGAGCTCGGCGTGTCAGCATTTTGCAAAACCCTAACTTAACTCTGGTGCCGTGTCACATATAGAAATTTTTTGATATTTGCAACCATAGTAAAACAAAGACTTATATTTTTGATATTTATTTTAAATATTTAAATGTCATTTAACAAAGAAAAATCAACCAAAAAAATGAGTTCGCGTGTCACCTCTGACACGCGTGTCACCTCTGACACGCGGGTCATAGGCTCGCCCTCACTGTCCTAGGTGGCCACTGGGTCAGCACAGGTGGATGTCTCATTTCTTGTCCCACAGCCACCCTCCGAGTTTTGGGGCTTACCTTCCCCTTTGCCTCTCAGACTCCTGCCCCCTAACACAGATGCAATGTCTTTTTTTTTTAAAAAAGATTTTTAGAGAGAGAAGAAGGGAGAGGGAGAGAAAGAAATATTGATGTGAGAGGGAAACATCAATCAGTTGCCTCCTCCACACCCCCTACCAGGGATCAAGCTCCCAAGCCGGGCATGTGCCCTGACTGGGAATCAAGCCGGCAACCTTTTGGTGCCGCTCAACCAACTGAGCCACACTGGCCAGAGCAACACGGATGCATTTTCTTAAGCACTGCTCTCAGTTACGCCTTTCTCTGCTAAAAACCTGTGATGGTTCCCCGTGCTGCCTGTGTGCCCGTAACAGGCGGGGCCGCCTGTCTCCGCACAGCGTCAGACCTGCCACTCCGTTAGCTGGTGGCCTCGTCGCCCCCAAACCTTCATCTGCATTTCCACTTCTGGCCCTCGGTGTGGTCGTGCCTGCACCCCACACCCTCTTCCCACATCACTCCCTATCTGCAGACCCCATTTGCTCTTCAAGACGCAGCTCAGGCCCCACGTAGCCAGCGATGGCTCAGTAGCTCACATTGACCGCCCCTTTTCTGCGTGTCCGCGTAACTAACATCATGAGTACGTACTAGTATTGCCTCGGATTGCTCTCCGTGGCTCCTTGTGTTGCTGTGGTCTGCCCAGGTAGACAGTGAGCTTCCTTGGAGCCGAGACTGTCTCCTACACAGTGTTTATATCCTGTGGGTGTTTGCTGCAGTGACCAGCAGTCAGAGGTGCTCAGAAACTGCTTAGCATTGAGTTGCGAAGCCAGCGGCAGGAAGGGTTCTTCCCTCCGAAGGTAACCTCCCTTTTCCCGGCAGCTCGCGGATGAAACGTTCTCCCAAGGCCCGCCGGAAGCACCAGGTCAACGGCTGCCCCGGAGACGCAGAGAAGGACAGGCTCATCACCACAGACAGCGACGGCACTTACAAGAGGCCTCCCGGCGTCCACAACTCCGCCTACATGGGCTGCCCAGTGCGTAGTGCTGACCCTCCCTTCTGGAATCAGTGTTGGGTGGCTCCTTGGGTGGAGAACGAACAGGAGGGGGGCGCTGCGCTCTGTGCGGGGTTGATGCCCGGTGGCTGCCGCTCCGGGGCCGGCTGGGTTGGAGGCAGGTGGGGAAGGGAGGGAGGGGACTGCTCGTTGGAGGGCAGCCTTCAGTCCTGTAAACCAGGGGCTGCTGGCTGAGCCCTCGGGAGACACCACATGTTTTTCCTTTCTGTGTGCGAGCCCTTTCCTCTTGGGCTTCAGCCTGGGCACTCCCTGAGGTTGAGTGGGACACAAAGAAGAATATCCAGAAGGTTGTTTTTTATCCCCTGGGCTCTTTGGGTTTCTTGTTGATAGAAAGGATATTTAGGGTTTTGTCCCTCCCTTCTGTTTCTAGAGTGCTAAGAAGATATATTTGCTCATTATCTATATACATAGTATGTACATATATATAATACATGTATATATAATTTTAATATATATAATTTAT
>NW_005367384.1:456340-516426 GCF_000412655.1 Myotis brandtii | reverse complement strand
ATAAATGCGCACCTAATATGCAAAGTGTCCCCTCAGGAATTCAACCAACTGGGAGTTGGATCGCTCGCTATGACGTGCGTTGACCACCAGGGGGCGGCGCAGAATGAAGGAAGGCCCCAGCTGGCAGCCAGGGAAGGGAGGCCCCAGCCAGCAGCCAGCAGCCACTAGGGACCCTACCTGTGCACAAATTTTGTGCACTGGTCCTCTAGTATATATATAATTTTAATGGGAGAAAGCGCTTACTGGAAGCTAAGAAATATGGGTTTAAACCAGCGGTTCTCAACCTGTGGGTCGAGACCCCTTTGGCGGTCGAATGACCCTTTCACAGGGGTCGCCTAAGACCATCCTGCATATCAGATATTTACATTACGATTCATAACAGTAGCAACATTACAGTTATGAAGTAGCAACGAAAATAATTTTATGGTTGGGTCACAACATGAGGAACTGTATTTAACGGGCCAGAAGGTTGAGAACCATTAAACATTTCTTTGAAGCAGAAAGGGCACAGAGTTGCTTGAAATGTAAAAGGCAGACACGGGTAGCATTAAGACACACACACAGACCCCATTGAGTAGGAAGAGAGGGCCAGCCTCCGCAAGGAGCCACGAGAAATACAGAACAAAGGCACCAGGACAGGGAGCGCGAGGTGGGACGCCTGCAGCCTCACGCCAGGGTGTAGCCCTGTCTTGTTGCACCAGCCCCTCTCCCCCCAGAGGCTAACGTACACGGCCATCCCTGTGAGGAGGGAAATGAGTAGTAAGCACATCCTTGGAGAAGGGGGTACACGATCCCTTTACATAGGGCTGATGCAGCCAGCCATGTATTTGAGTTTTATATTTTGTCTCCTAAATTACACTAAAAACTAACACTGCCAGGCACTAAATATAATTATATAAATGTGCCAGGCACCATGCCGGCCCTGGGGCCACCTGTAATGGAATCTTGGCCATCTGAGAGAGCCAGGCTTTCCTTGGGAGTTTATGTATCTCTAGTCCCTCAAGACGGACCGTGCCCCTCATCCCTGCTGCTGAGGGCTGGAGTGGCTCCAGGGAGTTGGCAGGTCAGCAAATTAGAATGCTTTGCTCTCAGTAGACAGAATGGAGTCAGTCCTCTCTGCGTGCAGTGAATGAATTCCGTTGGCCGGGGAACGTCGCTCACAGGTCTTACAGTAGGTGGCGTTCTTGTGCTGCTGCTGTTGGTCAGGCGGTTGTCTGGGCATCTCTGCTGTTTGGTTTGGTTTTGGGGAGGGCAGTCCCCTTGGCTCCCTGGAGAGTCATGCGGTGACACTAACCAACAGAGGAGGAACTTGCTTCTCCCCCCTCCACTTCCCTAACCAGGGGGCTGGTCCTCTCAGGGGAACTTGCAGGGGAGCCTTCAGGCCTCATGGGAGTGCCCTCACCCAATGCCTCCACGTTTGGTGTGGGGAATGACCGTCTTCCCTTGCTCTCTCCATCTTGCCTTCGTCGTCCATGACCTTTTTCTCCTTGCTTTTTTGGCGTGTGTGTGTGGTTTTTTAAAAATTTTTTTACTTTTAGCAGAGAGTGCCCTTCCTTGGAGAGCCACTTCAGTCAGCTGCTCTTCTCCAATGGCTGTTTTTCAAATTCCCTGAAATGAAAATCTTCCTCAGATGGGCTTCCTTCCTATTCTCTCCCTAAAAATTCTGAAACACATATTTTCAAAGACAACGCCTTTCTTGGAACTCGCCTTCTCTTGGGCAGTATACTTGACATACGTGTTTTTTAATTATCTTGATTTTTACACTTTTCCCCTCAAAATATCACCTTAAGTGAAAAATATATTCCTGGATTCCTTATAACTAAGGTTATGTTTATAATCAGGACTAGGCAAACTATGGCCCTCAGGCCAAATCCAGCCAGCTGCCTGTTTTTGTGAATAAAGTTTTATTGCAGTGGTTCTCAACCTTCCTAAGGCCTCGACCCTTTAATACAGTTTCTCATGTTGTGGTGACCCCCAACCATAAAATTATTTTTGTTGCTACTTCATAACTGTAATTTTGCTACTGTTATGAATCGTAATGTAAATATCTGATATGCAGGATGTATTTTCATTGTTACAAATTGAACATAATTAAAGCACAGTGATTAATCACAAAAACAATATGAATTATATATGTGTTTTCCGATGGTCTTAGGCGACCCCTGTGAAAAGGTCGTTTGACCCCCAAAGGGGTCGCGACCCACAGGTTGAGAACCGCTGTTTTATTGGAACATAGCCGTGCCCATTCATTTGCATGTTATCTGTGGCTCTTGCTACAAGGGCAGAGTCCTGTTAGGTGCAGCAGAAACGGTATGATGCACAAAGCCTAAAATACTTAGTGTCTGGCCCTTCGCAGAAAAAGTCTGTCAACCCCTGATATAATTTATCATTCAAACCGGACACTTGTGAGAGAGAAAGGAACACTATTAATTATTATACTGGGACAACAGGCATGACCGAGATTGTCCTGGGCCAACCAGGGTGTATGATCCCTCTCAGAAAACCCACAGAGGATTGCAAAATAGGCACCAGAATACATGGTTTGTGGTGATTAAAAGTAAAAAGGTCCGTATATTTTTCTGAAGAATGAATGATGAACAAACAAACAGTATGACTGAATGATCAGACTGCGATTCAGGAGGATGGAATTCAAATTCCAACTCGGGGGTCTTGGAGAAGTATACTTTTGTAGATGACGGTTTTGCATTCTTTATTGAGTTCCATCTATCGGTGAAACACTGCTCGATGTTGAGATCTAGAACATGAAGACGCCCTGTCTTGGCCTGCAAGTTCTGCTAGGCTAGCCGTGAAATGACGAGGCAACAGGAAGAAATCCAGGAGGCTCTGACCTCCTGGTTGTGTGGCTCTGGGCCTTCTTAGCAGGATTCCTAGGGCCAGTGGGGATCCGAGGAAACCTTCCCTCCCACCTTCAGAACATCTCTCTCTTGCAATAAGTGTTAAAGCTTCTCTGAAATTATGAGCACTAATGGTGAGATTGGCAGTGGCTATAGCCCTGGACTCCCCTCGAGTGCGTATAAGGTTTTCCCCCAGTGCAATCTCAGTCTAGGCTTGTGGCTGTGTAGGTGGCCACCCTGCTTGCTTCCTTGTGATACAGCTCCCGTGTCAGCGACTGGAACCACCACCAGGAACATCCCCTGTGTCTTTAGAAAGACCCTCTTACTTACCAGTAGGACGTGTTTCCAGACACGCGTTTCCATTTCTCCACCAGGAACCGTTACTTGGTGGCACACTACTGACCACAGGCTTTCCTGTCTGCGCCTCATGATAAACTAGTAGCCCTAGCCGGTTTGGCTCAGTGGATGGAGCGTCGTCCTGGGGACTGAAGGGTCCCAGGTTCGATTCCCAGCAAGGGCACGTACCTCAGTTGCAGGCTTGATCCCCGGCCCTGGTCAGGTCACGTGTGGGAGGCAACCAATCAATGTGTGTCTCTATCTTTCCCCTTTCCCTTCCACTCTCTCTAAAAAATCAATGGAAAAATATCCTCAGGTGAGGATTAACAACAACAAAAGAAAAACCAACAATGGGGGAAGGGCTTGCATATGGACCTTTTGCTCACCTCAAAAGAAAGGAACACAGTTTATTCAATGCTACGTCATAAACCAGAGACCCACTTTGAGGCCCAGAATCCTTACTTGGCATTCCTTGATGACACATGTCCGTTAGTGGAACCTTTACTGGGTCATTGCAGTATTAGAAAAACAGACCTACAGGGCCACCTGCCCCATCTGAGGAGGGCACTCCGAGCCTCATTCTGACAAGAGAATCCAGAAATCAGGTTTAATAGGAAATTTTCAGATTTATGAAATAGTGGTTAAGTATGTTTTTAAACTCTCCATGTGGCTCACCCTTTATATGACTACACTACTGCAGGTCTGTGGGCTGTTTGTGGATTTGCCAGTTTGTGGCCTGGTTTTCTCTCTGGAGTTAAGCAGCAGCTTCCCTGAAGTGTGTGACGCTGGTGTCAGTACTACCTGATCATCCGTTGGATAGGCCATCATCATTAGGAAGCGTTTTCCAGACGGTTGGCTGAGTAAGGATGTGTCTATGGAATAAGTTTCTTTCTGTGAGTGACTTGCCGATCCAAACAGATACACACGTCTTCCTCGGCCCTTCAGTAGGGTGACCCAGCCAGCCGAGCGAAACCGAGGGCCAGCAGGGCGAGCAAAGCCTTCTGGGTAGAAGGCGTCCACGCGTCCTCACGGAGGGCATGGTCACCAGCCCGTCCTGCGGACCCTCTTCTTTCTTCAGGGTCAGTTGGAGTGACTGTGCTGTATGGGTGTCCGGAGCCACTGGGACCTGAAGGGCCTCTTTCTCCATTGGATCCCTGCTTTGTCTCTTACAGGTTATCTGAGTGTTTATGACAACATTTTGCTCATAAGGCAGTATCAGAAAGTAAGATTTTAAAAACACACAATTGTGACTTATACCCCCGCCTCGTAGACAAGAGAATTTAAAACTTTCTTTCTTTTTTTTTTTGGTTAATCCTCATCTGAGGATATTTTTCCCATTGAGTTTTAGAGAGAATGGAAAGGAGGGAAGAAGAGAAGGGGGAGAGGAAGAGAGGGAGACACATAGATTGGTTGCCTCCTACACGTACCCCAACCAGGGCCGGGGATCGAACCTGCAGCCCAGGTGCATTGCATGTCCTTGACTGGGAATTGAGACTCTTCAGTGCTTGTGCTGACGCTCTAACCACTGAGCACACCAGCCAGGGCTAATTTAAACCTTTCTTGATGACTTATGTTATCCAGCGATACCTCCATTTAAAAAATTTTTTATTGATTTCAGAGAAGGAGAGGGAGAAAGAGAGAGAGGGAGAGGGAGAGAGAGAGAGAGAGAGAGAGAGACATCAATGATGAGAGAGAATCACTGATCAGCTGCCTCCTGCATGCCCCTCATTGGGGGCTGAGCCCACAACCTGGGCATGTGTCCTTAACTGGACTCAAACCTGGGACCCTTCAGTCTGCAGGCCAATGCTCTATCCACCGAGCCAAACTGGCTAGGGCGATACCTCCATTTTAAAGACAGTTTCTGAATAAATAATTACTATTTACTGTTGAAACCATTGTCATAATAGGTATGAAAATTATTTATACACACAGTTATATTATGGTGATGACTTTTAACTCTTTTGGGGGTGTGTAAGGCTGTTTTTTCTATTGCTAATAGTCAGTAGACCGCTTTAGTTTTTGGTTTCTACCTCTTTGGAAAGTTGACCAGCTATTTCAGTAAGTCGATTGAGACATCAATTTTGGTTACTTAGAGGCTTTCAATAAAAGTGTATACTTCCAGGTACTGAAACGCATTTCAGACAGTTGCAGGAGTTTTGCCGGACAAATGATTATTGAATATTTTCATTTTCTTCCTTAATTCCTGATGCAAACTCTTTGCACCCATGAGAGCTAACATACTTTCCACGGCTGTCATCTTAAAAGTTCTTATGAGAAACCGTTTCCTCATGTCAATGAAGACTGTTCAATTCCATTTTGGCCCTCGATAGAGTTTTGTTTTCAGGTCACCACTGAGGCTTTTGTCTGACTCTTTCTCCTTTGCTGTGTCCCCGCTGTAGTCTGACCCCGACCTCCCGGCAGACGTACAGACGCCGTCTTCTGCTGAGCTGGGCCGGTACCCAGGCCTGCCCTTCCCGGCCCCGCAGTACATCCCGCCCCAGCCGTCCATTGAAGAAGCCCGCCAGACCATGCACTCCCTCCTGGACGACGCTTTCGCCCTCGTGGCCCCCAGCAGCCAGCCCACCAACGCTGCTGCAGGCCCCGGGGTCCCAGCTGGCCTGCCCGTGAGCAGCACCCCTTCCCGGGAAGAGAGACGAGCCGCCCAATGGGGCTCCTTCTACAGCCCAGCTCAGATGGCCAACAACCCGTGCAGCGTAAGTATGGACCTTCTAGAATTCTCCAGTCTGGAGCTCTGTAGATTCTTCCTCTCAAATTCCTTCCACTGCACTAGACACCAGTTGGAGCCACCGTCATCTCTCACCAGGATCATTGCAAGAACTTCCAATTGTCTCCTGGCCTCTGGTCTTGAGTGGAGGGTGCCGGGGTGGTGGCTGACAAGTACAATACTGTTTATTGGTGTTGGTCAGGCCAGCGAGCCGAGAGGCTAACACAGGGTGGATCCTCTGGCGTCAGGAGGTCTTGGAAGGAAGAGGAAGACCTATCGGGAGCCTCTTAACTTAGTCTTGAGTTCTCACTTTCTTTTTTCTTTTTTTCAAATGCCACCACCTCTTTTTTTTTTTTTTAATTGATTTTTTACAGAGAGGAAGGGAGAGAGATAGAGAGTTAGAAACATCGATGAGAGAGAAACATCGATCAGCTGCCTCCTGCACATCCCCTACTGGGGATGTGCCCGCAACCCAGGTACATGCCCTTGACCGGAATTGAACCTGGGACCTTTCAGTCCGCAGGCCGATGCTCTATCCACTGAGCCAAACCGGTTTCGGCTCTTTTTCTTATTAATTTTTTTCAATTACAGTTTACATTCAATATTATTTTGTAATAGTTTCAGTTGTACAGCATAGTGTTAGACAATCAAATACTTTACAAAGTGTTCCCCCTTATGTTTTCAGTACCCAAGTGGCACCATCCATCGTTATCGTAATATTATTAACTATGTTCCTATGCTGTACTTCACTTCCCCATGCCCAGTTTGTAACTGCCAATCTGTACTTCTCAATCCCTTCACCGTTTTCCCAGCCCCCTCCTCTCTGGCAACCGTCAGTCTGTTCTCTATCAGCGAGTCTGTTTCTGTTTTCTTTGTTTATATTCTTTGGATTCCACATGTAAGTGAAATCATATGGTATTTGTCCTTCTCTGACTTACTTCACTTAGCATAATACTCTCGGGGTCCTTCTATGCTTTGTAAATGGTAAGATTTCATTCTTTTTTATGGTGAAGTGATATTCCATTGTCTATATGTACCACAGCTTTTTTTCATTTTTTTTAAATCCATTTGTTTATTGATGGGCACTTGAGTTGCTCCCATAGCTTGGCTATTGTCAATAACGCTGCAAGGAAAACGGGTGCACATGTTCTTTGGAATTAGTGTTTTGAGTTCTCACTTTCTGACAACTAGTTTCCTGTTGGCCTCTACATGTCACTTCTATCTGCTCTCAGTGCTTCCTGAATTGTTCTGTGAAGAGCTCTTGGCACTTAATAAGTTTCCATTTTCCTCCTGAATAACCAATGTTCAATTTATCTTCAGATTCTGCTCTTTCATTCAATTCGGGAAAACTGTATTTCTGAAATAATGTTCTTACTCTATTGGCATCAAGGATAACATTTATCTTTGCTGGCCCATCTTTGTCTTCTCTAGCTACCGCTTTATTTCTAATTGCTTTAGCCAACCTGTCCATTTTTTCTCTGCCTTTCTGCCTTCATTATGGTCATCATGGGTCTTTTCTCTGGGACGTTAATTTGATGTTAAGCCATGCTATTCTTTTCCCTTCTAGTTGATTTCGTAGAGTCACAATGACATTATTTTGGTCCTCAAATTATTTCCACCGTCTATGGTATCTCATTGCAGGTCATGTTGATGTTTTATCACCTCATTGTTGAACATAAAAAAAAAAAAATTGCCGCCCAGCCCAGTGGATCGCTTGATTGGAGCATCATCCCGCACATCAAAGAGGTTGCGGGTTTGAGCCCCGGTTGGGGTGCACATGGGAGGCAACCGATTGATATTTCTCTCTCACATCAATGTTTCTCTCTCCCTCCCTTCCACTCTCTAAAATCAAACATATCCTTGGGTGAGGATTAAAAAAAAAAAAAAAAGATCTGCCATTTTTATAGTTCAAATTAGTTGTGGAAAATCTATTATATTTTCATCCAGTCTGGATTCTCTGACTTTTCTGTATGTTCATTTTTTGAAACTTGTGTTTGTTCATTTGTTTATTGGCTCCAGAGTTGTGTGCTGTTTCCTTTTTGTCTTCTTTGCCATTAAGACAGGAAGGTCTTTTCTAAGCAAATCACTTCGATTTGCTAGAATGTGGGTAAATTCACCTTTGTTCTTTGTATCTTATTGGACAATGATCAGATAAGGCCTTAATCTACTATCTCAAAGAATTCAGACCCATCACAATATTTTTGTTGTTGTTGTTCAGTTGAATTCCAATGCTCAGTTTACTGAGTAATTCTTTCTTTTAAATATATTTTTATTGACTTTAGAGAAGAAGGGAGAGGGAGAGAGAGATAGAAACATCAGTGATGAGAGAGAATCATTGATGGGCTGCCTCCTGCACGCCCCACACTGGGGATCGAGCCGGCAACCTGGGCATGTGCCCTTGGCCAGAATTGAACCTGGGACTCTTCAGTCCGCAGGCCGATGCTGTATCCACTGAGCCAAACCGGCCAGGGCTCATCGCAATATTTCTGTAAATGCTGCCGCTGAATGGTTTTCTCATCGTGGATGTTATCCTTTTGTATTCGGATGAGGATGATAGCAGCTGAATGTAGTGGAAAATGAGGATCATTGGTTGTACCTGTGCATATCTAATATAATTTCAACATGTTTATAAATTGGTCATAAAAGTATTGTTTGTTGCCAGGGGGAACCTGATCACCCTTTATTTGCTTCTTCTGACTACACTAAAAGCTGCAAGAATGTGGTTTCAAGGTGCCTTCAGTTACCCCATGAGCCTTTCTTTACCATCTGCTGACATTTTGCCAGCATAAAGGTGTTAGTTATACATTGATGAGTCAGACTACTTGATAGGTGGTACTTCTGCTTTTCTTAGTAGAATTAACCTCCCTGGACTAGTCATTTAAGTAGCAGGTATGGATCCCTGAGCTACAACATTTACAAGCAGACTCATCCCAGACTCCATCAACCATTTGACTTACCTCTCTTTCTCTGTAGGACTGTTATTCAAAAGAAGGGATGCCCCCCGACCAATGTGGCTCAGTTGGTTGAGCATCGTCCCATGCACCAAGAGATCGCTGGTTTGATTCCTGGTCAGGGCACATGCCCAGGGTGCAGGCTCCATCCCCAGTAGGGGACATGCAGGAGGCAGCCAATCGATGTTTTTCTCTCTCTCATTTATGTTTTTTTTTCCTCTCTCTCCCTCTCCCTTCCTTTCTCTCTAAAATCAATAAAAAACATATTTTGTAAAAACAACAATAAAAGAAGGGTTGCCTTAAAATAGGATTTGTGATGACATAGGTGATCAAAACCTTAAAATTTTATTTTGACCTCCAAACTTTTATCTAGGAGTGACCCATTTAAAGTAAATGCCCGACTTCCTGTCTGCAGCATTATTTTTTTTGAACCTTTTCACTGGGGCAAGCAGTCTCTAGAAAAATAACCTTTTCTGACTACGATAGAATTGAAATGCCTAGCACGGCTGTTTTTCTTTTAGTTTATCTCTTATTAGACCTCTCGAAATCCTGATAGGTAGACTGCTAAGCCTTGCTCTTTTTTGTTTTATTTTGTATGTGAATATGTTTTTTAAAATATATTTTAATTGATTTCAGAGAAGAAGGGAGAGGGAGAGAGTTAGAAACATCAATGATGAAAGAGAATCATTGATCGGCTGCCTCCTGCACTCCCCTTACTGGGGATCGAGACTGCAACGCAGGCATGTGCCCTTGACCGGAATCGAACCTGGGATCATTTAGTCTGCAAGCTGATGCTCTGTCTACTGAGCCAAACTGGTGAGGGCTATGTGAATATGTTTAAAAAACTGAACTGTATTGAAAGCATAAGGGCCACTTCCCAGTCTCAGATTTCCCTTTAATTATTTAGAAAAAGAATTGAAGCTCCTTTGCCCTGTGTTCCTCCCTTCTTCCACACTCATCTTTGGCCTATTTTATCTCAGTTGGGGAACTCCACAACATTCTAATCCAGTGATGGCGAACCTATGACACGCGAACTCATTTTTTTGGTTGATTTTTCTTTGTTAAATGGCATTTAAATATATAAAATAAATATCAAAAATGTAAGTCTTTGTTTTACTATGGTTGCAAATATCAAAAAATTTCTATATGTGACACGGCACCAGAGTTAAGTTAGGGTTTTTCAAAATGCTGACACACCGAGCTCAAAAGGTTCGCCATCACTGTTCTAATCTCTCTCTTTCTGCGAAGGGGATGGGAGCGGAAAAGGTGAGAAGGTGAAGTGTTTGGGCGCAGTTTCCTGTCTAATAATGCCTTCGGAATCTGTAAGGGGTAGAGCTCATTCGGTCCTTCGTGGCATAAGGGAATAGGCCTGGAGAAGTTGAGCAGCTTGGCCAGTCTGTCTGACTCCAGAGCATCTACATTTCCAAGACAATAGAAGTGGAATTACGGGGGAAAGTTTGGTTTGGGAACCATGGGCAGTGAGTACTATAGTTAAAAGGGTGGACTTTGGCGTCAGAAAGACAAATTTGGAGGAAATGTCTTAACTTCTCTGTGAGTTGGTGTCATCTGCAAAACAGAGGCAGTGAGCACTTTTTTAGTGTTTCTGCAGGCCTGAGTTAGTGCTTGTACAGTGATTACTACAAAATACTAATTCAGTAAATGGGAGCTTTAAAAATAAGGTCTAATATTAGAGAAGGTCCAGAAACAAGGCTGACTTAGTAACCAAACTTGGAGCTCCTGATCCTGAACAGCTAATTGGTTCAAACGGACTGGACTTGGGTAGACTCTGTCCAGAGTTACTGTTCTGCTAAAACACCCGATTCCAACATTTTGATTCACAGTCGTTGAAAAGAAATGCTGACACAGGAGTCTTGTGTATGTTAGGGTTGGGATGTGTTGATTTCTTGAGGAATGCCACATAGTGGGTGCCATGTTGTTTTAGTCAAAGAGCACTCGGTTAGCTCACATTAGCTCAAGGAAATAGAGTTGACTGAAGGATATGGGGCATCTCATGGAATTTAGGAGCAAGGGGTATGGCCGGGCCTCCTGGAAACCAGAAAATTGAAAGTGCTCATTTCATCTTGAAGAGTCTAAATTCTAGTTCTTTATAGTCTTTCTCTTTTTACAGCATTTGCAGAGTTTAGTTTAAGTGTATTTGAGTTGCTACTGGGCACTCATTAGATCACGTGACTATCATTGCCGAGGTTGATAGTCACTTGTAATAGATGTGGCCACTCTGGCCCTGGCCCATGTGGCTCAGTTGGTTGAGTGTCGTCCCATGTTGGAGAGGTCACCGGTTTGATGGATCTCCAGTAGGGGCATGCAGGAGCCAGGTGCTGATGTTTCCCTCTCCTTTCCTCTCTAAAAAAAACCAATAAAAACATATTTTTTAAAAATGTGGCCACTCTGGCCTGTCTTTTTTTGTTTGTTTTTCGGCCTGCCTTTTTAACAGAAGAGACAGACAGGTTTGTAGAGAATAAGCCTATACAGAAGAGCAGGCACAGAAATCCTATTATTTACATTTTTACTAAAACAAGAAAGGTCTAGAAATTAGTTGTGTATTTTTTTTTTCAAGTCTGGTAGCCAGTTCCCCAAACTGAAACTGCTGGCAGTACACGATGGCATCGTGCCCCAATAGCATGCTCACTTTTTATGAGAAAATAATTCTCTTGAAAGTTGATCCCATAAACCTAAATTTGTAAGTTTGCTGTTCTCACCTCCTAATAAGTATTGACTATTAATCTTCATCTTCTCTTGACTTTCTTCCAGAGATATGACGACTATGGAATGACACCCCCATCAGGCCCATTGCCAAGGTAAAGTTTTCAGGAGAAAATGTATTAGGATTTCCTCGCATAGGCTGTTTTTCTTTTAAATTTAATTCTGTAAACTCGTTTTGTTTTGTTTTTTTAGCTAATATAAGCAGATACAAAATTCTGACTTGTATTCTCTTGATCTAATCAGAAGAGGAGAAAAAAGTTAGAATTTAAGTTCTGCCTCCAGTAATGAGTGACTAGATAATTTTCTGAAAACAACTGGAAAAGTTAGACAAAGTCTTAAAATAAAAATACAAAAGCCAGAGAGCTAACAGGCAGGGAAGCATGGGCCAACATCTAGGAAATCCAGAGAGGTAGCCCTGCCTTTTGAGCCGCTCTCTCCCGGGGCCACCTGCTGGTTTTGGAGGAGGCATCTGAGAAGCTGAGCAAAGCTTTTGGCAGACTCATGAGGCTGGGAGGACCAGGAAGGGAGGCCCTTGTAAACACCCAAAGGTTTGAGTTCAGACCCTTAGGGGTTAACCTTGGAGGAAGGGTTAACGGTAAGCACAGGGGTCCCTACAAGAACTAAAACTCAGCTCGGCAGGACTCGCTCCCTGATTGGACTGAGGGGACCAGACATTGTTTGCCCCATCCAGCGTCCTGGCAGAAACAAATATTAGTTCTCTTTTACAGGAAGATAATACCATGTTAGACCTCCCATTATCATTATAGTTTTGCATGAGATCAAACACACAAACAGACACACAAAACCAAGCATATGAGAAGAAAAGAAAATATGATTTAAAAAGTAATAAAGAGAAACAGACAACCGAAAAGGAATTAGAGGGGATCCAGATATTGGAGATATTGAACACAGATTTTAAAGTAAGTATGCTTAATATGGAGGTAAGGCCCACTTGTCTGAGAAGACATAAAACCAAGAAGAGCCGGAGTGCTCTAAGAAAGAAGGATAAGATGTTAAGAGTATTCTAAATGTTATAAATTACTGTCAAGTAATTAAGACAGTGTGGTTTCGCCTTAAAGCTAGACAAACAGAGCAATGGAATAGAGCTATGGAGTAGACTAGAAAGCCTATAAACAGACCTACACATGAGTGGACAGTTGATTTATTACAAAGAAGGAATTGCAGAAAAATAATCTCAGAAATTATACCCAACTCGCCTTCAACGGCCAGGAGTCACACAGAAGTGGGAATGCTGTATCTGCTTACTCTTTATTTATTTATTTTTTTAGTTTTCTCTATTCTTCCTCATTTTCAGAGGAGCTTGTTTTATTTCTCCCCAACCTTACTCCCCAACCTGGGCACTGCTTTGTGGTCGCAAAACAACACAGGCAGAGAGAGCATGTGGTGCTCAGGTGATCCAGGGAAGTAGTTAATGTGACAGGACCATGTGATCTGGCTCACCCAGTTCAGTTCCAGTTTAGACCTGTTGTCCAGCCTAATTATTAATAACTCTCACTCTCCAAACTCTTCTGGTTTGGATGATAAACTTCATGGTCACCCAAGGGAAAGGAATCCACAGTACTTGGATCACACTGAACTACCTGAGCACACAATTTACGAGAAAAGGGCTGCACATGTAGGAGGAAGGGGGCTGGCTGACTGGGTCAAGTAGAAACAACTAAAGGGGAAGAGATCGTTCATGGGTGGATGGGCCAGAGATTGTAACGAGGTCATGTGAGCTCCCATGTACAGATCTCGCCTTATTTTAAGCTCTTAGATCTGCAGGGTCAGAGACCTCAGAGGTCATTGTGAAACAGCAGCCATTATTTGAACAGAGTAACATACACGGGCTGGGTTTCAGTTTCAGAGATACACTCCAGAAATAACACTGAGGAATAAGTGCAAGTCAGTCTCATAGAACTGGTTTGATCTATTAATTACCGGTTGGCTGTTATTTGCAAAGACTTGTACTCAGACTCTCACTTTTTTAATTCTTGAATTTCTTTAGAGGAGTGGATCTCAACTGGGATTCTGAGACCCCTGGAGGGTTCTTGCGACTCTTTCAGGGGCATCTTGAGGCCAAAACCATTTTCATGACGACACTAAGGTGTTATTTGACATTTTCGTTGTGTTAACATTTGCACTGAGGTGCAGAAGCAGTGGTGGGTGCAAATGCTGGGGCGTTAGTGTGAATCAAGGCAGTGGCACCAAATTGTTCGTGTTGTCGTCCTATTCTTCACCACTGGACAACAGCCATTTCTTTAAAAATGCCGACTTTGTGTTAGTATGTCCTTGATGGTGTAGCAAAAGTGATTAATTTTATTAAACCTAAACCCTGGAGTCTTTAATAGTCGGTGTGACAAAAGAGGAGACACGTATAAAGCACTTCGCTGAACAGGGAATTTTGAAGGAAAAACACGTGTCCAGGTGTTTGAGTTGAGAACTGAACTAACTGCTCCATGTTTTAACTTGAACCAACAACTGGCAGACATCAGTACTCAGACCTGGGTGTTTGGCAGACACCGTCTCGAAAATGAACGATGTGGGCCAGTCACTTCAAGAAAAACAACTGACAGCATCTGTTGCCAGTGACAAAATGGAGTTTTCAAGTGAAAGTGAAAGTTTTAGAAACTTTTGTCTGCCACCGTGAACTTGACAGCGTCCTAGTACTTAAAGACTCTGCTGATGAGCTTGATGGTGATACTAATGAATGTGAATTTTTTCATATTGTAAAATGAAATGTATCCCTATCTAGAAAGTCTGCAGGACACAGTAAACTAATTTTTTCCCAGTGACCAGTGTCATAAAATCATGCATTGGTCCATTCCAAGTACAACATAGACCAGTGGGATTTTTTGTTTGTTTGTTTTTTTAATCCTCACCTGAGGATATTTTTTCCATTAATATTTTTTTTTAGAGAGAGTGGAGGGAAGGGAAGAGGGAGAGGGAGAGAGAGAGAGAGAGAGAGAGAGAGAGAGAGAGAGAGAGACATACATCCATGTAAGAGAGACACATCGATTGGTTGCTTCCTGCACGCGCCCAGACCAGGGCCAGGGATTGAACCTGCAACCCAGGTATGTGCCCTTTACCGGGAATCGAACCCACGACCCTTCGGTCCACGGGCCAGCACTCTAATCCCTGAGAAAAAATGGCCAGGGCAGACCAGTGGGTTTTCATGTAACAGAATGTGAGGAGTTCACTGATATTCAGATGCCACATTGCCACTACCCCTTAAGGGAACTTTTGCGTATTGATGTGGTATCGAAGAACAGCTGAAATATTATTCTGAGTATTTTCTGAAGAGGCTATTAAAATATCCCTCCCTTTTCCAACTACATATTTGTGGCAAGTGATTGAATAGAAAGTAAATGAGAATCCATATGCCTTCTATTAAGGAAATTTGAAAAAGATGTAAAACTCCTCTAAATTTTTTGAAAATATTGTTAATTTAAAGAAAAATGTTAACATGTAATATGTTTAATATTTTAAATGAATTTTAAATATAAGTATTTAAAATTTTCTGTTTTAATTTCAAATATAATAAATATCTATAGATATAATGCACATAAATAAAAGTGGAACCCTCACTACTTTTTATGAGTGTAAAGGAATCCCGAGGACGTAAATTTAATAACCATTGCTGTCAAGCACTGCTTTTCAGCCTTGACGAACCTCATGATCATCAATGGAGCTTTAAAAGCACCCAGTGTCTGGGCCCCATGTCTATAGATTCTGTTTTAATTGGCCAGGGGTACCACATGGGCACCGGGGCCTTTAAAAGCCCCTCGGGTTATGCTAACGTGTAGCCCAAATAGATGACCAGTGTACTCAGATGCTGGAGCTTAGCAGGCTCTAGAACGTGGCTGCACCTTCTCTTGATCTGTAAGCCAGAAGCATCTCTCCGTCCATCATCTGACAGATACCTTTCAAGCATCTGCTTGTTCTGGGCACTGATCTGAGGGCTGGAGACCCGGCAGTGAGCACATAGGACAAGTCTCTGCCCTCTGGAGAGGAGATGGGCAATAAGGCAGGAGACAAATAGGTCTAATTTTTCCGTAGGGATGACGGTGTAGCTGGTCAAATACCAGAGCCAGGGTACAGTGTGGTCCTGATGCTTGGTGTGCTTTGCCTGCAGACCCGGTTTTGGCCCTGGTGTGCTGCAGTCTTCGGAGCTGGTGCCTCCCGAGCCCCAGCAGCCACAGGCATCGTCTGAAGCCCCGTTTGTTGCCCGAGGGATCTACTCGGAGGACATGCCATCGGTGGCCCGGCCCCGGCCTGTCGGGGGCACCACAGGTACATGTGGCTATTTAGCTTGCATTTCTGAAGTAAGAGGAGGCTTGTTTTCTGGCTAAATTCTGGTAGAGTTCATTCTAGACTTCCCAGGGAATCAGCGCCCCAGTGCTCAGCAGCCTCTTCCACTGGTAAGAGCTGCTTTCCCTGTGATCCTGGTGAGATGTAGGGCAGAGGAGTTGGGAAAGAGGGGGCGCTGAGATCCCATCACTGATGTCTAGTGCGTCTTTCCTGAATCAGCATCTCAAAAGTGTCCCTTTGCATGGAATTCACAACACACTTCTTCCAGGGAAAACAGTTCAAAATTCTCAGGGTTAAACTGCAGGATCTATTTCTGAGCACTTGTATGGCATTAAAACAGGTATTTGTTTTAGAGAGAGCACTTTTTCAGCTTTTAAGAAATTAAAAGTTGCTGGACAGTGATTGGGAGTAGATTTTTGTTTTATTTGGACAACTGCTGATTGCTCCTTGAGTCTCACCTCCCTTCCTTTATCCCTTCTACCTTTGTTAATATGATCATTTTGCCTTTTAAATTTTTCTTGTCATTTTTTTCTGCCTTTGTGCCTGAGTCCTGCTGTCTCTTCCCTGTTGCCAGAGAAGTGGCCTGGAGGAAGCTGGTGGCCATGTGGAACTGTTTTCATCCTTTCTGCCCCTCTTTCCAGCCCTCATTAAAAGAACTATTTTAGTGTCATTTGTATGTGGGTAACCAGTGCAACCCTTTACTTGATAATTCAGCAGTGAAAGGTTACTTTTTCTAAAGTGGTCTTCTAATTTATTATCAGACTTTTAAGTGTTTGCACATGGCTTTTCTTCACTTTTAGTATTTAGGTTTCCTTTAATTACCTGTTGAAATTCAAATAAAAATTTATACCAGAATATCTTTACACAGGAAATAAAAGCTCTCAGCTTATGTTTTTAAAAGACCATAGTTCAAAGTGTCCAATTTCTGGAAATTTTGAAGCCAGAGAGAAAATAAATTTTGTTAAATTTTTTGTTTAAAAAAATTCCAAAATTATAATTAGTTGATTTGAGAAACATTATGCATAATTTGGTTTACTTATAAAATGTTATATTTAGTATCTTTAAGGATACAGGATATATTTCTTAGACCACAATTAAAATTTAGAGATTAAATATCGTTTCATATATTCACTTTCATTTTTTAGAAAAAGAGCTCTGACCACCTGTACTTTAACAATCTATCACTTAGTTTTTGAGATGCGTGTCATAATTCAACAGAATGAGGGGCCCTCAGAATTTTTGTAAAGCAAGAAAAAATAATATTTTCTGCATTAAGTGTCCTCAATAATTACATCTAGAAAAAGTATAAACGTATTTTCAGAAAGTGAGTTGAGAAGAAAAGAAAAAAAAAAACACATTTGTCTTAAAGTCTCCTAGGAGTTTTGTGTTAATATTTGAATCTAGAACAAATTCTCATTAAGTTCAGGAAATGCTCGACACTTGAGGGATTTGTCCTAAGAGCTTATAAGTCCCCAGATTTTCAAATGCTGCTATACCTTACACTTGGTTTCCCTAATCGGTCAAGGGAAGTGGACCAGCTAAGAGACCCCCTGCAGACTCACAGTAAGAGCCACTGCTGGTAGTTGGCAAGCAGCACTCAACAAGGCTGGCTGACTCCTACATGGCACTAGCTAGTTTGCCCCACCAGTTCACCTGAGATCCAGTCTTGTACCCCAGAATTACAGATTACTGTTTTTAAATATATATATTTTATTGATTTTTAAAGAGAGGAAGGGAGAGGGAGAGAAATATCGATGCAAGAGCAAAGCATGATTTGCTGCCTCCCACACCCCCCCACAAGGGATCAACCCCATAACCTGGGCACGTGCCCTGACCAGAAATCGAACAGGTGACCTTTCGGTGCACGGGATGATGCCCAATCAACTGAGCCACACCGGCCAGGGCCAGATTCCTGGATTATGTCAAAAAACATCATCTCATGACCAGTTGATATTATGAATGCTGTTCAGTGTTCCTGAAGCATCTGTGTAGTCGACAATGCTGAGCTCTTTCTGGTCCTTGTACAGCTAGCTCTGAATACTCTGCAAAACCGTCCAAGTTCCCACTCGTCGTACTGCGTTTTATTACGGGGGCTCATAGTCACTCTGTATTTCCTGTTCATTTCTTTGCCCTCCTTTTTGAAGACTGAAGCTTCAATAAGCGGGGCCATTACATGTTAAATTATTTATTCTGCTGTTTTCTAACTTTCTGGGGAATATACACCTTTGTAACGTCATCAATAAGCTGGTTTTAGGTCAGTTACACATTTGCAATAATTGTGGGTAATTATTCAAGGTCTCCTGGGCAGTTCTTGTATTTTGCATTTTCTGTCTCTCTGTCAACTAAATAAGTAACATATCTTGACATTCTACAGGGTTTCACAGTCTGGTACTGTGCTTTGCAATTAGTCTTGTTTCTTCCATTAATTGTTGCACAGATTTCAAACAAAATTCAGACATATTTATTTTTAATCTACAAGAATATAGAAATTATATGTATGAAACATTTGAAGAGGAAGTTACTTTCTAATAATTTATAATAATAGATTAAATTGTGTAAAAAATTATAATGGAAAAATTTTAAGATATACTAGAAGAGTTCCTTTTCTGATTATATAAAATTGTCAAACATACAGATACTAGGGGCCCAGTGCACGAATTCCTGCACCTTGAAAGGAACTGTGGGCCGCGAGGCTGTGGTAGGCACAGGGGCGGGTCTCGACCCATCCTCCTCACCCCCGTCACGGCCCCCAGTCCCCTGTCTGCCAGCAGCCCTGCTCCTACTGCCACCACTCCCACCCATTGATGGCACAGAGCGATTGGGGCCGGCACCAGCAGTGGGTGTGATTGGGGCTGGCACCATCAGTGGGTGCAAGCGGTGGCTGCTGCCCCGATCGCCCCTCAGGAGCAGGGGGAGGTGGAGAAGCCCTCAGGGGCGATCAGGGCCAGCAGCCACCGCTCACGCCTGCTGATGGTGCTGAGTGATCGGGACCGGCACCAACTGCGGATGTGAGCGAGGCCGGCGCTGGCAGCAGGTGTGAGCGCCAGGCAGGACTGAGGCACGCGGGAGCAAAGAATTTTCAGTAACCACCAGAGGCTCACCCGATGACAGTGACCGGTGCCCTGCCTTGGTCTGGTGCCCCCCGCTCACCTGCTCCACCATACCGCCATGGTCGACACTCGCCATGTTCCATACACGCCCCCCTGGTGGTCAGCACACGTCATAGCGACCAGTTGTTTGGTGGTTCCAGTGTTACACCGTTCGATCTATATTAGCCTTTTATTATATAGGATATATACAGTATATAGGTCTCAAAATTACCAAAAACAGAAGGATAATAGTACCTAGGGAAGATGTACAGCAGATATGATCAAGAGGTATTTTTATTATAGAGGATGGCTCATGTAAATTGATAAATGGACAAACCTCAAAGGGTAGGAAAGATAAATGGTCAAAGTACAGGAAGAAAATGCACACAAAAAATGCGTGTGTACCATATAAAGGTAAACATATGAAAAACACTATTACATTATTTCTGGTGTTCGTGTAAATCATTAAACTTTTGGAAAACAGCTTGGCAATGACTTAATGAATTTTTGATTTGGTAATTCCACTTCTGGGAATCTAGGCTCTTTCCCCCTCCACAAAGAAATCCAAACTACTGGAAAAAAACTATATGTGCAAAAGGTATTTATCAGAGTATTATTCATAATAGCAAAAAATTGTGAGCTCCCTAAATACCCCATAATAAGGGCATCGGTGAGCGAATTGTGTAGCTATTTAAAATGAAGAGCTCAGAAAGAGCCAGAAAAAGAGAATTTAAGATTTCCGGGTTGCCTCCTATGTATTTGGTTCTTGACCTTCTTTATGTCTTTTAATTCTCGAAATAACACCATGAGGTAGATTTCTTTTTATCCCAGTTGAGAGGTGAGGCATTGAGGCTCAGCAGGAGTGATAACCGGGTGCCCAAGGTCTCGGGTTTTCCGGGACTGGGCTGGAATGCAAGCCCAGCTTGCCGGGTGTGATGCCCCATGCTGAGTCACAGGGGAAGCTGTGTTGTGTGTTAAGTGGACAGAGCAAGATACATAACATGTCTCTAATATCAACTACCATCACAGTATTAACACAAAAGTATTCTTGTCTCCCTGTGCCGTTGTCTGAATCTCTGTAAGTGATGGAGAACACTGCTGCATTTGTGTTCTTTGCAAGATTCGCTCAAACGATGTCTGTTGGGCAAACAGAACTGATAGCCCCAATTACTTTAATACTGTTATGAATCTTCAGTAACTGGCAAGTGAGCCTGTAGAGTATATTGTTCTCACGGGAACCTGGAATTTTTTTCTGACCTTCAGCTTTTAGTTTTTATTGTCTCTCCCAATGAAACCGTGAAGGAGTTTTTTGTTGTTGTTGTTGTTTTGGGGTTTTTTTTGTAATGTATTTGATTAAGGGAGGCTGTTAATTAGACAATTCAAGGAGGAGACTTGAAGATGGAGCGGGCCCCTCCCTTACCTCTGTGAAATCTCTGAACCGTTGTAGGACTGGTCTGAGCATCACAGGTGAATTCGATGGCCCCAGGGGCATTCGGAAATAAGTAGTTTCATTCCGCAGTGCTTAAAGACCACCTTTCCCCCTCCCTCAATCTGCAGAATAGGGATACTTCCGTATGCCAGAAGTTGTTGGGGGAGAAAAATAGTGTTGGTTAAAGCCTGGTCTTCTAGCCACACGAGGCCCCAGCACAGCATGTGTAAGTGCAGGAGCAGGAGCTCGAGCTCAGAGAACTTCCCGGCTGTGCCATCCGGATACCTCTCCAGTGAGGCTGGGTGGGTGGCTTTAACATTTTAAACGTGAATATAATGAAAATGTACTTTAACATTCTGAATTCAAACAAATATGCACCCTGCCGTTTAAAAATCTTGTCTTTTCAGCTCCTTGCGAGTCTCAAAGCCACGAGCTAGCAGGAGCCAGGTTTCAGCTTCTTTATGGCTCCTAAACCTTTCAGTCCTTTCTTCCGAATAAATAAGATCGTCCTTATTCGTAACCTCTGCAGAATTGAATGGAAGAGCTGTCTATACCCTTCATTCCCAGTCCTTTGATGTCTAGCCAGGAAAATAAGACCGTCACTATCAGTCGCTCTATTAAAAGGAGGTAAAAGCCCGTGAACCAAGAAGCTCAGGGTCTGGTTTTCTTAGGAAATGTCATTCTCTGGAGATAGAATTGGTTCCATGTTTGAACGGTGCTCATATTCCTGTCCCTAAGGGAGCGTGGTGGTCACAACCAAAGGGCCGTACTGGGCAGCCTTGCTTTCTGCCGGTGTTGACCAGGCTGTTCCATGCTGTTCCTCAGGCTCCCAGATTCAGCACCTGACCCAGGTGGGGCTTGCGAGCAGGATCGGAGCTCAGCCGGTGGAGGTCCCACCAAGCAGAGGCGGCCAGTGCGGGGGACCAGGCTGGCCTTCATACGGGGAGGACGAAGTGGGCCGGAGAGAGGCCGTGAGTATCTGGCGTCCGGGTCACCACTGAGAATTCAGACACAACCACGTAATTCAGCTGCTTCTGCGTCGGGGATCCCTTTTAAAAACCTACATGAGTAGAAGTGTTAACCTCCCTCACCTTTTCCCCTTGAGTGTATTTTTGCTTGCAGTGTTTAGATGGTGGATTCCCTCTGACCCAGAGTGGGGGAGTATTGGCATTGAGTTTGTGGAAAGTATATAATTTTTCTTGAGGCAGATTTTAGGCTTGGAGTCATGATTTTTTAAAAAATAACCTTTTAGAAATGATAAAAGCAATGTTCACTACTGAAAATCTGGACAGAAGACCGAAGTAGCAGTTTTTTAAAAACGTTTTTTCAGTTTTTTATTGTGGTGAAATACACACAGTTTACCATCTTAACCACTTTAAATGTACAGTTCATTGGTTTTCAAGACATTCCTACTGGAATGCAGCCATCACCACATCCATCTCCAAAGCCTTTTTCATCTTGTGAAACGGAAACTCTATCCTCATTAAACACGAACTTCCCATTTGTCCCTCTCCCCAGCTCTAGGCAATCACCATTCTACTTTCTGTCTCTGTGATTTTGACTTTTTTAAAAAATGTGTTTTTATTGATTTTTAGGGAGAGGAAGGGAGAGGGAGGGAGAAAGAGAAACATCAATGCCCACTGTGGATTAAGCCCGGAACCCAGGCATGTGCCCTGGCCGAGAATTGAACCTTTCGGTGCATGGGGCGATACCCAGCCACCCGAGCCACTCTGGCCAGGGCATGATTTTGAGTTTTAAGTAGTGACTTTTTAAAAAAATATATATTTTATTGATTTTTTACAGAGAGGAAGGGAGAGGGATAGAGAGTTAGAAACATCGATGAGAGAGAAACATCGATCAGCTGCCTCCTGCACACTCCCCACTGGGGATGTGGCCGCAACCAAGGTACATGCCCTTGACCGGAATCGAACCTGGGATCCTTGAGTCCACAGGCCGATGCTCTATCCACTGAGCCAAACTGGTTAGGGCTAAGTAGTGACTTTGAACCTGTAGGTGACTAAACTCTGGACTTGGTCTTGGGTGTGCTCACTATATAAATTTTCTTGACCTTACGTACCTCCTTGCTCACTGCTTGCACTTTATTGTGGGTTTAGTAACATCATTCCCATGATGCACACCAGGAATCTATGCTTTTGCCATAACCAAGCCTTTCAAGGCACAGGGTGCATTTCAGAGGTTTCTCATCACTCTGGTCGCTCCTTTATAGCACAGGGTCAGTACAGACACAGGTGATTTCTACTTACAAATGCTTTCCTTTGCTTTTTCTCTCAAGCAGTTTATATCCATGGGGGATAAATGTATGAATTTGAAAATACAAATCAAAATAATACTTTTTGTTTATCCTCATCATATGCCACAGCTTTCACTGCATTCATGTGTCTTTTTAGCAAATACACTAACTTCCTTTAATGACGGGATGCTTTTACTTAATGAAAGGAAATTGATGGTAGAATATAATTTTTCCCTAAAAGATACATTGTTATAATTCTCAGGTATTTGCTTTATATTTGCTGACATCTTTTTTTTTTGCCTTCATTGTGGCAACTTGATTTTATTAGGTGTTGGCTTTGCCAATCCAGTGGCCCCTTAGAGTGCCTTCCTGTCACTGTTTGGGAAAGTGAAATGCAGGAACAGTCTAGGGCAATGGTCGGCAAACTCATTAGTCAACAGAGCCAAATATCAACAGTACAACGATTGAAATTACTTTTGAGAGCCAAATTTTTTAAACTTAAACTATATAGGTACGTACATTGTTATTAACTTAATTAGGGTACTCCTAAGGCTTAGGAAGAGCCGCACTCAAAGGGCCAAAGAGCCGCATGTGGCTCGCAAGCCGCAGTTTGCCGACCACGGGTCTAGGGCTTGCATGCCATGTTCACCGGCGAATAGCTTACTCTTAGCTTAGGTGAGACTATGGATTTAGAACTCGTGTTATGCAAAGAGAGATTTTTCACTGAAAAAATGTGAAAAAGAAATCACTGAAATGTATAATAATTCTTGTCAAATGAATACCCCATTATACAGGGTGGGGCAAAAGTAGGTTTACAGTTGTCAGTACATGAAACAGAGTTTATTCTTGTGTTACTGTTTTTTAATTATTATATTGTTTTCTATACGAACAACTGTAAATCTACTTTTGCCCCACCCTGTATTATGGGAATATAAGCAAAACTCTTATGTTTCAGTGCGGATAACTTTTTAAAGGAAAGGCTCTACAGAGTGCGCGACAGGCACACAGACAGATAAAACGGAAAGTGATTTTGTGATGTTTAATACGTGGTCCCTGGGCTCCAGGCCCAGGACAAAGGCACTTGTTCTTTTTGTTAGTCCCTCTGCCAGTACCAGCTTATCTCTTCCAACTCTCAGGTGTCCTCATCTGACCTTTCCCCTCCATGGGGTGCTCCAGCCTCCCTTCCTTCCCAGCCCCCTGGGTCCCTTCCTCTGCTCCCAGCGGCCACTCGCCTCCACACACACAGGCACAGAGACTTGGCTGACCGGTTTAGCCTTTCTACCATTAAGCATTATGAGGCACCTGTTAAGTTCAAGTTCAAAGGTTTCTTGATTGCACTGCTCTCCCCTGAGCAATTTTGCCACAGTTATTACTCTCCATCCCAGCCCCAGGGTGTCCTGTCGGAGGGCTGAGTTGTTGGCTGGGGGATGGGAGAAGGAAGTCCTGGGAGCGTGCCCACCGCCAGTTTGAATTTGATTTTCCCTCCTGTTCCCACGTGGGAAGTACAGCACCATCTGCTGTGTTTTTTCAGACACACATGCTCGGACATCAGGAGTATTCTTCACCGCTGTTCCAGGTGCCAAGGACTTCGGGCAGGGAGCCCTCCGCTCCTCCCGGGAGCGCCCCGCACAGGGGGCTGCAGGGCGCCGGGCTGGCCTATGCCACCAGCTCCACGGAGGACCTCCAGCCCGGCCACTCCTCCACGTCGCTCATCAAGGCCATCCGTGAGGAGCTCCTGCGGCTCTCCCAAAAACAGACCGCCGTGCACAACTTCCACAGCTGATGGGCCTCGCCTTGCATTTGCCAAGTATCCGCTTCCCGTGGAAGCAAGACTCAAAGGAAACCGGCTTAAGGGATGTCAGGAAGAGACCAGCGCCTCCAGGGCTGGGGGCCGCGGAAGGGAACAGGTTGCAATCTGAGAAGATGCCAGATGCCATAGGTCACGTGACAGCTCTCGAGGCTTTTACCAAGTTGGCAATGTTGTGACCATTTGGGTTCAGTCGAGATTTCTGGACTTTTGGCCAAAAGCCAGCAGCACTTCACGAAAGATAGACCACAAACCTAAGCTAACGGAGTTTCTTAGTTAGTTCCCTTTTTCAAGGCAAAAGATGGAAATGTATAGAATGTATAGGGCCAAAAGGAGTCCGGCATTTCCGTGCGGAGACGTGTTTGAGGCTGGTTTGTACGGTGAACCTGCTGCTTTGTTTTCTGAGAAAAGAGATTTGAAGACATTTTATTAACAGCTTATTTCCCTCTTTTTCTCCTTAGGAACTTGTTTTACTAGTAATATTAACAACAAGGGTACTAAGACTGTTCGGGGATTTAAAAAGCTACTAGTGAGAAACCAAATGATAGACGTAGAGCCTGATGATTCCACACGAAGCCATCATCTGCATTTCCCCGTCTACTTCTGGTGCTACCGCTCCAAGCGCCCTCCCCCTTTATGTCTGTGAAATGCAACTTTGGCTTTTCCAATGGAAGGATGTGTTGAAGGCTTCATTTTGTTCTAGAAAGGAAAAAACAAAAACAAAAAAACACTCCCAAAAGAGGGGGGAAAGCTAAATATTTATTTGGTTATTCAAAATACATATCAGAGTTTAGATTTACATTCTTCATTGTATTTGCTGGTTTTTAATTGGGCACATGGGACTCCCGAGAGCATCCCACTTCAGCACATGTCCCCTTCGAGGCCAGTCCTACGGACTGAGGCTCTCAGGAGGTCCTAACCGATCCTGGCGCTTTGCTGATGAATTGCTCACAAATTATGTTTGAATGAGAAACGGTCCATAAGCAAAAATGATGTTTAAGCATTCCTGGGGCCACCAAGTAGCGATTCGTGAGTATGTTCCTAGTGATCACATTCTCTGTGTGTTCAAGACCTGGAAATGAAGCTGAGTTCTCGCCAGCCTCTGAATCTGGAAACGTGAAGAAGAGCTTTGGGAACAAAGGAAGGGAGAGGGCTGCTCCTAACGTCTGATTTCATGTGCATGACCCTGCTGAGTGACTGCTGAAGGCGTCCGTGTGCTGTGGGCCCAATAGAGGGTGGGTGTCATCTCCCTTGAGGTTTACCCTGGAAGTCACCATTCCCTCCCCCCCCCCCAAAATTAAAGTGAGGACTGGAATAACAAGGGCTGTTTCGTTTTCTGGTACCTGAGTGAAGCTCAGAAGAAAAATAGATAGCACATGGCTACTATGAGTTCTTTTTTATTAGATCAGCTAATACTTTAAACAGCAGATGAACAGGCAGAATTGGGGGCTCTAACCAAAACCCGTGTCACACCTTGCGAGCCCTGAGCCAGCTCACGTAGGCTTCCGCAGTGTAATCGTTGCTCCAGAGCCACGTTCAGCACCGCGTTAAGCCTGCCCTCAGCCGCACAGTGCGGAGCAGCCCCTCTTTATCTGTGTGCTTCTCCGAGAGCGGGGCTGGAGAGGAAGTCTCAAGGATGTTAAGGAGAGGGACTCCTTTCCAGGCAGCCCTCACAAGCTCCAGGAGCGTGGGAGAGAAGGCCTCCTTCTGGTTTTGATTTCTGACCCTCGGTCTTGGGTTAATACTCAGAGTGGAGGGATCTCTGTGTGTGTCACTGAGAAATACCAGGTTTCCTGAATACGTTATTAAGAATGTCAGACATCCCAGCAGAATTGTATTACGGACACCTTACAGTGAAGTCCAGTCGTGTGGCAGCAAGTGGACCAAATGCAGGCCCCTCTTCTCCCCTTCTGCCCGGTGTGGTCAGCACTAAAAATGGTTACCTCCCTTGGACATTGAAGAAATGGGCCCCTGTTTTAAAGGGGACTGCAATGGCGATTATGATGCCTTTCAAACTAGCATGCAAGGATTCGACCTGGATTGTTCTTAGAACTGACACACTTTTAAACCGATGTTAAGACCAAAGAGGACATCGAATACCTGGGGGTGGGGGATGGGGGGCGTGTGGAGTGGTGTGGACAGGCCGGTGAGATCACCAGCACTCGGTGTTGGTTGTGAAGCTCGCCCAGTTTGCCCTTGTTTTCTCTAAACAGCTGCCACAGAAGTTTTACCAAGCCCCAGACTCAGGACCAACTAGCTATCTCGGGGAGCACCACACCCAAATGGGTCTGCAGTCACTCAGACAATGTGACCTGCTTAAAAGGAAGGTCCTCGTGTCCATCCCGTGCGCTTTGGAGTTCATTTATTCGAAGCATTCTCAAATGAAAAGTTAAAATGTATGTCTCTCCTTTCCCCCTATTTATATAAATTTGAGTCAATATTTTAGAGAATACTGTTTGGAGAAATGATCATTGAATTCTCTGTGTCAGGTCCCTTTTCTGAGCCTCATTCTCCCCATCAGCCAAACAAGGACAGACCTCCCTTGCCCACCTCCTAGAATTTCTCATTGTGAGAATCAGATGTGATCATGTGTGCAAGTGTCCCTTGAGAAGGAAGCACAGAGAACTGTGAAATGTAAAATGTTACCTGTATGATTATGCTGGGATGGATGATCGGATGTGCTGTGACCTACCAGTGAGTGAGCTCACATGGAGGTATCCAGAGCACAACTAAAGGCCTCGTGCGACTCTTTTCCTCTCTCTTGTTTTGCTTTAATTCACTTCCTTCTCCATTAACTTTTAAACAGCATTTACTACACATTTTTCATGCTACTGATTTCCTGTCGAACATGAACTCTGCCTTCTGAGGTCTTAGAATCTAAGCCGGATAACACATACAGGTTTAAAAGATGGAAGATACACATAAATAACAAGGTTTAGACATCATTAATGTTTGTTGAGGGTGCACAAGTGCATTAGGAACTCAGCAGAAGAAATGAAAGTTGCGTATTTGGAAACAGGATCTTGGGGAGAAGTCAACTTCAGCAGCTACCTGAGTGAAGACAGAGGAGCTGCCCAGGGAAGGGGTGAGGTGGCATGGGGAAGCCGAGAGTGGGCCTGGGGAACGATGGAAAAAAGTGGGTGAAGCTGTCATTGAAAATGAACTTGATCTGCTACAATACAGGGACAAAATTCCTCACCTCACTGTCCAGGGAGTTTTGTAAGAGGAGGAAGTGGTGTTGTGAGTACATGCTTGGAGTAATACAATGAGAAAGTGATCAGGCCTGGGAAGAAGGTCCCCTGAAGAAGAGATCCATTCTGGAGAGGAGGGGAGCACGCCAGTGTCTGCCGAAGGACCCAGGGTCAAGCATGGAAGTAGTGGTAAGAGTTCCACCATCTGCTCCACTGCTTGGCGCAGATCTCAATGGCCAGCCATTGGGCCACATTCAATCCTTTGTGAAGCGTGGTGGGTTATAAATACATACATTTGACTTCTTGACAGGCACCTACATGTTTTTCTCCAAATGTTATTTAATTTCAGAGTATTTTTTATTTTGGTGGCATGTGGCTTTTGAGCAGCAGGTTAAGTGGGTTTTTTGCCAACCAGACTTTTCAGGGCAAGAGGCCTGTAGTGCAAAGCGCAGGCGAAGGTCTGCCTGAAGGCTTTGGGCGGAACCAGGTACTTCTGTGCGTTACGAGCCTCCATTACCTGTGGACAGGGTCAGCACTGACTGCATTGCACAGCCTCTTAGTGCTCCAGTGACCAAACCAATCACTCGGACACTGATTGGCATTTGCAGTAACTCACCAGTTAATCATTAAATAAACTTCTTTGTCCCCTTCATACTAGATTCTTAGACATGAATGAGTTTGTTGGTTGGAAGGAAAGCTGGTTAAGGTTCTGGGCAGGGGGATGGGGGCCTCCAGTCTTAACTACCGCACCAACTTCAGCTCTATTTGAGTTTTAGCCATTTCATTTCTACCTCCAGAGCAAGTCTCCAAAGCCAGCCTCCATAGCCTGCTAGTCCACATTTATCCCAGACAGGAGCACAAGAAAGTCCACTTCTATACCTGCCAACAGACCATTGATCACAAAACCCATTTTTATGGGATGGTAACTTGAACTTCATTTTTACATTTAATCCCACACATTAACAGATATTCTTGTAACAGGTGAGAGGGGTTTCTATGAGCAGCTGCTATAACATACCCATAAAATTTGATAGGCTGACACTTAATACGTAGTGAGCGAGGACTGTGTACATTTCAGGTGTCTTTTGATATTTTTTGGAGGTGATTTTCAGTGTTTAAATGAGGACTCCTTTGTATTAAAAAGACTTGAAAACCGAGACCTCACGGTACGATCCTAATTCCGTGCTCATGTGTGTAATGGTACACTTGAGAGTTTATCTTCAGAACATGCAGCAGCGTTGCCATTTAGGAAAAGAACATTTAAATGCCCTTGGAAACATGAAACAAAGTTAGGAACCCGGCGAGCAAGTGAGAAGGAATGCATGTCTGAATCTGAGGAGCTCTGGTGCAGATTGGTTTCCCACAGGGTAGGTAATTATGCAGGTGGCTGGCTTTTCCTTCTCCCAGGTTTTTCTGCTCTGGGGCCACTTCGAAAAGAAAGGGTGAAGGGCCAGGTAAAGATGTAAGCAATCTGGGTCTTGTGGTCCATGATTCTGTGGAACCATTCTCGAGAATTTGGAGCATCGTGCCCACCAGATTTCATGCCTTCATAACTGGACTCTCAAGTGTGCAAGTCAGGAATAGTACAGGGCCAAGTTCAAGACAGACCCCCTATACTCTCCTACAGATGTGGGGAAGGAAGTGGGTGCTGGAGGGACAAGCTCCACCAATGAACTCGGTTGCTGTAAGCACAGAGGGCTCATTTCAGAAAAGGGGAGTAGACAGCTTTGCTTTCCTCCAGAGCATCATAGGGAGCATGGAGCTATGGCTGGCCTTCCCCTTCCAGGAAAGGTCGCTTCGTAGAGCTGCCCTGGGTGCCCCCTGGTATTCTGACTCTTCCTGCACTCTCATTCCAAGATCGTGAGTGTTAATGTATGAAAATACACAGAGTAAGTGGAGGCCACCCGTGGCATCAGTCCTGCAACTTGAACTTGACAATCATGGTTTGCTGGCACTTAAATTTTGGCATAGGTGTATGATTTTAGTAATCGAATCCTCCCTCTATTTGTCAGTTACGTTTCTACCCTTCAATTAGCTGCACTGTTTTTCTAATGTGCTGTAGAGTTTTTGAAGTAATTTATGCAAGTGTTTGGTTTCCATGTTTACAATTTATACGGCTTTCCTAGCATTTTAAACGGAACTGTCAATAAATGCTATGAATTGGTGTCAAGTGATATTTTCTGTTTATTTCCTTTGCAACGTGATAGTTTTCTCATTTGTAACGTGTGAAGGTTGAATGAGAGGCTTTTTTTGGTTCTCTAATTTCTGTGTCCCTGGTGGGAACCCCGAGGACTTTCATTTTCCGAGCAATTAAGTTGAAAGTCGTCAATTCAGTGTGTGGAATTTGCAGAATTGTTTTCACTCATGTTGGCTGGTGCTACCCCCTCCATCACCCACTAATCAAATCGATGCTTCCACTTAGAGCAGATTCATTTTGGAATTCAAAGCTTAGGACGCTCCAGTCTAGAATGATAAATGAGAGGAGCAAAGTCAGTACCATCTGGACAGGCAATAGCATAAACCTGGAGTTGTTTATGAGACCCAAGAAAGTAAGAGCCCATTGAGACTGACCGAAGCAAAGGATCTGAAACGCAGTGGAAACTCACGAAATGAAACGTGGACACCTGGATAGGACCCTGAAACAACCACCAAAAAGGTAATCAGTGGGAAATGGTGAAATCCAAATAAAGTCTATGGTGTAGTTAACAGTTTATGCAAAGGTTAATTTATTGCTTTTGTTAACTTTGTTGTGGCTGCCAGGACTTTAATGTTAGGGGAAGCTATGTAAAAGGCATACAGAAACACTGCGTTATTTTTGAAGCTTTTCTCTAAATCTAAAATTACTTAAAAATTGGGAAACAGATTAATCTGGAACAGATAAAGCCCATATGCCCTCCCCATACCCAACCCCCTGCAGAAGCTAATGTGAACCTGCCCTGAGCATCCATAACCTAGAACCTTCCGTACTTCTCAGGGCAGCCAGTTCCCACTGACGGTGAAACCACAGTTAACAGTTCTAAGTCTTGGCAGAAAGTAAACCTTCATGAAGGAGACTTCAGGGCCAAGGATCAACCAAAAGGAGAATTTGAACCTAATAATTAGAGAAAACAGACCACTGTGAAAGAGACCTTAAAATATGTTTCAAGTGTTTGGGAGATTAAAAAAGAAAACTAGTAAACAGAAGAAGAATAGGCTATTATGGAAGTTTAAGCACATTTGACAAAACCAAATATTAATCATTGAAGGGAAAATAAAAGAATTTTAAAAATAACATCTGCACACACGATGGTCAGATTTTAGACGTAGCTGAAGACAGGTAATCGTGACTGTCTTAATGCATCTTTATATTACGTTTTAATAAATACAGCTTTAGCTTGAAAACAAGAAACAGCAGAGTGTAGACTAACTGGTACACCTCTGTCCCCTGAGAGATCTCCCATGTCTTAAATGTAAATAGACTTAACATGGTGGAAGAACAAGATGTTACTAGAAGTAGCTGTGGCTGAGAAGAAAGGTCAGGCGGGTCCCACGCCCAGAGCCTCAGTAGAGTTGACATGAATATGAGTTTAAACCATAATTGGCCTAATTGGACAGCCCTCTTTCACCTCTTCATCGTCGCACCTGCCAAGCACAGCTTAAGGTAAGTAAACAATAAACAGTAACAAATAGGAAGATAAATCATTTTTGCTCCAGTGCTGGAATTAGATAATTAATGAAATGTTTTGCTTGTTGTTGGACCATGCACAATTTAACAGCTTTCACCCACATTTTCCTTGTTACACCCTTCTGGGAGTTAATAGGGGTGTGTGTGTTTGCTTTCTCTGGTGTTGGGGACTTGAAAAATTATGGCCCCAAGTCTAGGCTTTCCACATTTGTGTAGTTAAACTACTATTTGTCGTACTTGTGCCAAAGGATAGCATTACAGAAGCCTAAAACAACTTCTCTGGAAAACTCATATTGTAAGGTTGTTTTGGAGTGTCTGGGTCATGGATGGTTGCACACGCATTAGCGTAAGTACTTAGATCTTGATTCTATTATGTGATGATATACCGCAAATAAGTGGTTTCTCTCAGCATTTTATTTCAAATTTTAAAATCCTGAGATTGTTCTCAAGGAAATATTAGTACAAAGAATTTTTTTTTAATGGCTTAAAGCCCTAGCTGGTTTGGCTCAGCGGATAGAGCATTGGCCTGCAGACAGAAGGGTCCCAGGTTCGATTCTGGTCAAGGGCATGTATCTTGGTTGCAGGCTCCTCCCCGGCCTGGGCCCTGGTTGGGGTGTGTGCAGGAGGCAACCAATTGATGTATCCCTCTCACATCGATATTTCTCTCTGTCTTTCCCTCTCTCTTCCACTCTCTCTAAAAATCAGTGGGAAAATATCCTCAGGTGAGGATTAAAAAAAATAATGATTATATTTTTAAAAAGAATGGCTTAAATTCTAAAATGGGGTTGCCGTGTTTCAGTACAAATGGATGTTAAGTCGTTCTGCACTGTGGCTGCCTTTGATGAGCAGCCAGGATTTTTTGGCAGAGCTCAGAATTCCCCTCAGATCCTCCTAAAACGCCAAGTGAGAGACGAGGGTAATCACTCCTGCATTTGGAGTCCAAGAGCCAGAATGTGCGTAGGTCCCTGTTTTATATAGTTCCTTGATCCTGTTCTGTTCGGATGCCTTGTGAGACAAATTAAAAAAAATAAAATCTAGCCAAATTTAAGTCAAAACATCATATATTACTATATGTAGCCCATGAACCCTAACCTTTTTTGCTCTGCCTTTCCTGGTCAAAATGAAGATTAGCAAAAAAGGACATAAAAACCACTATAATTACATCATCAGAGATACTGCAATCAAACTTTTAGTAGGTTTTGGTCTTTTGAAAAAAAAAAGTATATATTTTTTTTATTTCAGACATGTACCTCAGTTGCAGGCTCCTCTCCTTCTAAAAGTCAATAAAAATATTTTAAAAAATAATTTCAAGTGAATATGCTACTATTTCTTTAGATTGACAAGCTCAGGGATTTTTTAAGTAGGAAGCAGAACATTAATTCACAGTAAATTGTCTAATTTTGTGCTTGTTTAAAGATGAACTCTGCTTCATTTTCCATGCCTCGGAACATTAATTCACAGTAAATTGTCTAATTTTGTGCTTAAAGATGAACTCTGCTTCATTTTCCATGCCTCATAAGATACATTCAGATTGAGGTCAGTACATAATTCAGGTTAATAGTGTCTGTAATTTAGGGTAACATGATGACTGAGTAACACAGTGCTATTGATTCTTTTAAATTTGTATGCTTTCTGGGCCAGAATGTGGTCTTTCTTGGTGAATATTTCATGTGAGCATGAGAAGAATGTGTAATCTGCTATTGTTGGATATCGTAATCTATAAATGTCAATTAGATCAGGTTGATTGATGGTACTGTTTAATTCAGCTCTGTCCTCACGGATTTTCTGCTAGCCGGGTCTGTCAGTGACTGATGGAGGGGTGTTGAAGTCTCAAACTGCAATAGTAGATTCATCTGTTTCTCTTTGCAGGTTCTATCTTTGCCTCACATTTTTGTGGCTTTGTTGTTAAGAGTATACACATTGAGGGTTGTTAGGTCTTTTTGGAAATCTGGCCCCTGTATCGTTTTGTGATGCTTCGCTTTATCTCTGATATATTTCCTTGCTCTGAAGTCTGCTCTAAAATTCATACAGCTACTTCACTTTTCTATTGATTAATGTTAGTATGGCATATTTTTTTAGCATCCCTTCACCTTATGTCTTTCTTTGCCTTTATATTTCAAATGGGTTTCTTTTAGACAATATATAGTTGGGTCTTGCTTTTTCCCCCGCCCCATTTGATAGTCTCTGTCTTTTAATTGGTGCATTTAGACCATTCACATTTAAAGTAATTATTGATATGGTTGGATTAATGTCTGGCATCTTTGTTACTATTTTCATTCATGGACCTTTTCTTTGTTTCTGTTTTTTGTTTGTTTGTTTGTTTGTTTGTATGTGTGTGTGTTTTGTCTTCCACTCTTTTTCTGCCTTCTCGGCTTTTGTGAGCATTTTATATACTTCCATTTTCTCTCTTCTCTTACGGTGTCGAGCTAGCTCAGCCAAGGGTTCCGCAAGCCTGAGTGAGGGCGGTGAAGGATGAAGAAATGACAGACAGACAGAATAAGCTGGGTCTAGGTGGATCTTCCTGTGTCTGGCTGAGGCCACAGAGAGGGATCCAGAGGCAAGCTGAGCCTTTATTTTATAGCCAGAGGTAAACAAGGTAGTGGTCACCATAGTTACAATGTTCTTGTGAGTTTCACTTGTTTTGGCAGCACTAGCTACATCTCCCTCAGCCCATTAGCTTCCCAGATAAGATCTAGAGAGCGTCATAAGGTCAAGCTTAATTATGCTAAGAGGACTGTGCCCTCTAAGCTGGGACTTGTTTGTGGCTTTGCCAACAGGTCAGTCTGAGGCTTAACCCTATAGCTGTACCCTACATCTTACTATATCAATTTTACTTCAGTTTTTATTTTTTAAGCATTTGCCCTGGAGTTTGCAATAGACATGTATGACTAAGCCAAATCCACTTGCAAATAACACTATACTGCTTCACAGTAGTACAGATCCTTAAAGTTCCAAGCTCTTTATATGTTAGACTCAACCCCGGAAGATATAGTGGTTTTTAATTCACAATTAAACACACATACACATGTGCCACTCAGACATACACAGTCCCCCATAGTGTTGCCCAAGGTTACTGTGCATCTGACTTAAACAGCCCTCACATTCCTGCCGGACATTTTCCTATCTATGTATTTTATTTTTACTTCGTTGAGAGACACACATACATTTTTCTATCCTCTCTTTCTTCACTAGCATTGTCATAAATATTTTCTCATGCCATTAAAAACTCAATTTTTATCATGATTTTATGTCTATATTTACATTTTTTCTAAATTCTTGTGAAATTTATTATTTGTTTATCTTATAGTTCCCCTGGATTTGAGGTTATTTCTTTATTAAAAATATTTTTCCTTTAGCAATTTGATTATATTTCTCTTAATATGGTTGGCACTACCAGTTTCTTTAATATTTCAACAAAGGAATGGCTGATTCCTTCACCGTTCCTGTCTGAATATGAAGTGTGTGATTAGTTCTGGAGGTGAAAGTCCGAGATTTCTCACTGTATCCTCACATGGTGGTAGGGGCTGTATTTTTTTCTGTATAATTTAACCATTACTCTAATGCTAAACATTTAGTTGTTTCTGATGTTTTGCTATGATAAATAATGGTGTCTAAATATCTTTGTGTATAAATTATCTGATTTTCAGATTATTTCCTTAGAATAATTTCTAGAGTTGAAGTTATTGAGGTAAATGATCTGAATCAATTTAAAGGGTCTTATTTCATATTATCAATTACTTTTCAGAAATTTTGGCCGACTTATATCTCCAGTATCCATTCTTAGAATACATTTCATTGTCATTGTCATTGTACACTCACCAGCACTGAATTATATATATATATGTATAATATATTAATTTGACAAAAAAAGTTTGCATATAATTTTCATAATTATCATTTTATACCTATATAATATCCCATAGTAATATTATCTTACCTTTACCTTGCCTTTTGATACCTAGGGTTCTTTTCCCAATTATGTTACATTATCTAGAATATTGTAAACAACTGTTATTTTTCCAGACTATTTCCTAGATTATTTTTCTTTGAGTTATTTTTCTATTAGGCAAGTTATCAGCAATAGGTCATAAGATGGGGATATTTTCTGTATATATGGACTTTAAGGGGCTCTCTCATAGAATGGTGAACATCATTTACTGGAAGTCACCAAACAAGGACAGGTCATCACTCTGTGAGGTATGGTTGAGTGAGTGTGTGTGTAAGTGTGTGTGTGTGTGTGTGTGTGTGTGAGAGAGAGAGAGAGAGAGAGAGAGAGAGAGAGAGAGAGAGAGAGAGAGAGAGAGAGAGAGAGAGAGAGAGAGAGAGAGAGAGAAGGAAAAAGGTCCCTTCCAACTTGGGTTCTGTGGGTCACTATTGTCCCAGTAACACAGTCTTTCAGATAAGGATTTAAAGCAGAGAATCCCAAGCTTGGAGAGAATCATATAATATACATACCTGCACTAATAAAAGAGAAAGATGCAAATTGACTGTACCTTCAAGACACCCACCAGCCAATCAGGAGTGAGTATGCAAATTAACCCAACAAAGATGGCGGGTTAATTTGCATATGCAGGTGCCGAGCAGCCAGGAGCAGGGGAGACACTTGTGTCATCGCCATGGCTACAACACAGGTGTTCCCCAACGCCCCAGCCACTCCGGGCCTCTAGGCAGTGTGGAAAGGCAGAAAGGCAGCTCTGGGCTGGAGTGAAGGCAGTGCCAGCAGCCAGGGGAAGGAAGGCCCATTCTTGCACAAATCTTTGTGCATCGGGCCTCTAGTCTGTGTGTGTGTGTGTGTGTGTGTGTGTATTTATTTATTTTTTATTTTTTTAAATCTAAGCTGAGCTGTTTAGACTGACATGATTGGCCAACTCACATTATCTCCTTGTATTTCTTTGAAACCCACAGATGCACATAAAAATAATTTATGTAAATCACATTAAATGTTAAGCTAAGTATCTTGGGGTAAAAAAATTAAATGTTATCCCCCTTAGACCATCATGGTGATCTGATTTGCCTTACAAACCAATTTCCCCATCCCACAGATCTTACCCCTACCCCAGCCCAGGGATCTTCAAAGCAAATTGCCCTTGGGAAGGCGGGAGGTAAGAGGTTTGTTTGCTCCTCTTGAGCCGCCTTCCACACTGTGTCCAGAGATAGGGTGGAAAGCTGCCAACCCTGAAGGCCAGCTGGAGATGCTGGGAGACTATGGGAGGTTCCATTTGTTTGGGAAAATTGAGCTCTTAAGATGGTATATAAAGTCCGTGAAAATTATTTGAAAATATTAAGAATAATTTTTAAAATTGTTAAAAACCTCTGCTTCCCTGGCATCTACATCCTAGTGTTTTATAGAATAACGGTAGTCTGAGGTAGCCTCAGCACAAACCTTGTAGGTCATGATGCCCGTGGTTTTCTCAGAAGCTCAGCATGGAGCATGCCCGTCACCCAGCCTCGTAACCCACTCAATTGTATGTTCTCGCTGCTAGGACAGACTTGCAGAACTGACCGGTAGCATCTACATTTTGGTTCATTTCTAGGAAAAACACACTGCAGTCTCACTCATAGTTCCAAAAATGTCAGTGGCAGACTTAGTCTCTTGAACAAAACAGATTCTCCACATTTCTCCAAACCTGGCATGACCCTGGCATATCTGAAGGTGAAAACTCTGCCCTGGAGCCAGGAACCCAGTAGCAGGCCAGTGAATTTTATTTTTTAATTCAGCTAAAATGCACACTGGCCTGGAATTTTATTTGTAGCCAACCTTTTAAGAAATGACATTGAAAGAAAAAATGGTAACTCTGATACAAATCAATAGCAATGCTGCCTTCAGATTCAAAATAAAATTGAATTCAGTAAATGGAATTCAATCTCTAACAGTGGGATGCTGTGTATATTATGCTTGGGTGAGGCATGGATGTGATTGATGTCTATCTTGGAACAGGGAGATAGAAACAATGAAAAGTCAATTTCAGTTTCTGGGGCAACTGAATGAAATCTCCATACGCTGATTCAAAAAGCAGGTTATTCCACAATACTTTGTTTAATTAAGAATGTGTTTCTTCTGTGACCCAGCAGTACGCCACCTGGCAATCTTTCCCAGGAAAATATGTTCATAGACCCACAGAGAGCATAGGAGGGCTTTTGTGGCCGTGTGACCTGGATGTAGGGCTTGGAGTCAATCTAGGGATGCGCCCAGGTGGCTCACAGTGGAATTCTGTGCAGCAGCTAGAAGCTCAGACATATGGACATAACAGGGTAAATAGATTAAAACATTACCAATACTATTGAATAAACAAGAGGCAGGATGAGATCCAGTTTATGTAAATTCAAAACACCTGAACTTACAATAATTCTTCACTTACAAGAGCACATATAGGGACCCATATGGTTGCCTTAGGGGGTGGGAGCAGGAGAATGAGAGAGAGGAATAGGAGTAAAAGTGAATAAGGAGTAAAAGGAGGGAACCTTGCAGACCAGTGACGACAGAGTCACAAGAACCCTTTGCATAGATGTCCAGAAAAGTGGGGGAAAGTTCAGGCTGTGGTTTTTGACAAATGTGTAATGACATGTGCCCACCATTATTGTGTCACACAGATGTTTTACTGCCCCCAAAATCCTGTGCTCCACCGATTCATCCCTCCCTCCCTACAACCATTGATCTTTTTACTGTCTCCATAGTTTTACCCTTTCCGGTATGACATATGGTCAGAATCAGACAGTATGTAGTCTTTTAAGATGGGCGTTCTTTACTTAGTAATATGCATTTAAGGTTCCTCTGTGTCTTTTCATGGCTTGATAGCTTGTAAATCATTTTTCAAAAAAATATTTGGGCCCTAGCTGGTTTGGCTCAGTGGATAGAGTGTCGGCCTGCAGACTAAAGGGTCCTGGGTTCAATTCTGGTCAAGAGTATGTGCCCGGGTTGCAGGCTCGATCCCCAGTAGAGGGTATGCAGGAGGCAGCCAATTAATGATTTTCTCATCATTGATGTTTCTATCTCTCTCTCCCTTTCCCTTTCTTTCTGAAATCAATAAGAATATATGTACTTTTTTAAAAAGAATATTTGATTCGAACATTTCCAAAATATAATTATTCTCTGTAGTTCATATATTGCTTATATGTATATCATTTTTTAAAATTTGATTTTAAAGAGTGGAAGGGGGAGAGAGAGAGAGAGAGAGAAACATCAATGTGAGAGAGAAACATGATTGGTTGCCGCCTGTATGTACCCCAATATCAGGGATGGAAACTGCACCCTGGGTATGTGCCTGACCGGGAATCAAACCCGCAACCTTTTTAGTGTACAGGACACCACTCAACCAACTGAGCCACACCGGCCAGGGCCACATACTGCCTTTGTATAACAGTACAAAATTTGGGAAAGAGGCTTGACCAATGAAAACAGATATTTGCTTACTTTTGTAGAACCATTTTGGCTCCTGTTCCTTGTTGATGGAAATGAACATGTCACAGGAGAAATTTTGGTTTTGTCTCTTTAGTGGGGAAGGGAAATGACAAAACTCCACTGTGATATCCACGTGTGGTATTGCCAGCCACGCTGTGCTCCATCAGTGGCACTTTATCAGTCTTGCCATGATTGATTATTGTTTGTAATCAAGTTTTTATTTTTTAAGTTTAACCCTTTTCTGTACAACTTACTTATTTATTTCCTAGAGGCCCGGTGCACGAATTCGTGCATGGGTGGGTTCTCTCAGGGTGGCCTATGGGGATCGGGCTGAAACCCGCAGTCCAATGCCGCCTGCAGCTCCTACCTGCCGCTCCCGTTCATCCCGGCCCCATTGTGCCTGCTGCAGGCTCGTGCCCAATCTGTCCCGATCAGGAAAGGCTCACCAGCCATGAGCCCTGCGTCTGGCACCCTCCCGACAACCGGACACTTAGCATATTAGGCTTTTATTGTATAGGATTTTAAACTGATGTAGTTTTTTAAAATATATTTTTTATTGATTTCAGAGAGGAGGGAAAAGGAGAGAGAGATAGAAACATCAATAATGAGAGAGAGTCATTGATTGGCTGTGTCCTTCAGACCCTACTGGGGAACAAGCCCACTACCCAGGCGTGTGCCCTGACCGGGAATTGAATTGTGACCTCCTGGTTCATAGGTCAACACTCAACCACTAAGCCACATCAGCTGAGCCAACTTATTTTTTTAAATAACGCACTTGCAAATAAGTTACATAGCAAGTGTGTCTTGTACCAGACAAGCCTGTAATTAAAGCCAATTGTTACATCTTTTGTGTCACTTCTTTTTTCTTAGGCTTTAGCAGCCCTTAGGGCACCTCTGTGCAAATTTTAAAAAGTGTCCTGTCCTCAAGCAAAACTGAGTGAGTTATGAACAACCTGAACTACTCTAGAAGGGCTTTCCCAATTCCACTGGGCAGCAGCAGGCTTGGCCCCCAATCCCTGCCCCGCTCTCAAGTGTGCCCAGGGTTCCGGGGCACCCTGTGTTGGCCTCTTTTATCTCCCTGGCCACCCAGAGTCAGGCAGGGCTGGGATCCTCCTTGGCAGTCGGGAGTGGGTGTGGGGAGTGAGATCAGGGACCCCAGGTGGTGGGGACTGGGTGCTGGTATGGGTGCATGATGCACAGGACATGGGTTACTGTGGGGCTGGCATCATCACCTCTAGTCGCATCTCCTAAGGCAGGGTCTCCACCACCTGACCTCTTCTTGGGCAGGTCTGTGTGATGGGAGAGGAGAGCCATGATGTGTCATACGGAGGTGCAGCAAGGCTCCCCGTCACGTCCTGTCACTGAGGGTGCGTCTCCACACTCATGGCTGGAACTATAACCTGCCTATTTGTCTAGTTCAGTGGTTCTCAACCTTCTGGCCCTTTAAATACAGGTCCTCATGTTGTGACCCAACCATAAAATTATCTTCGTTGCTACTTCATAACTGTAATGTTGCTACTGTTATGAATCGTAATGTAAATATCTGATATGCAGGATGGTCTTAGGCGACCCCTGTGAAAGGGTTGTTCGACCGCCAAAGGGGTCGCGACCCACAGGTTGAGAACCGCTGGTCTAGTTGCTTCCATGTCTGTGATGCATACATTGCAAGCTCTTGAGCACAAGGCTGGTACTCTTGGTTTCAAGTTGAAACTGCTGATTTTTCAAAATACCCCTTGTGTTAATTTGCTAGGGTTGCTGTAACAATGTACCACAAACTGGGTGGCTGAGACCATAGAAATGTATTGTCTCACAGTTCTGGGGGCTAGAAGTCTGAGATCAAGGTGTCGGTAGGGTTGGTTCTTTCTGGGGGCTCTGAGGGAGAATCTTCCTGGCCTCTCCCTGAGCTGCTGGTGGTCTGCTGGCCATCTTTGGGGTTCCTCATCCGATTTGCCTTCATGTTCACATGGCAGTCTCCCTGTGTACGGACAGGTTCAGTGTGACCTCATCTTAACTATATCTGCAATGACCCTATTTCCAAATAAAGTCCCTTCTTAGGTACTGGGCTTAGGGCTTCAACATAAGGAATTTGTGTGTGGGGGGGGGGAGGGGCACAATTCATACCATAACACTCTCCTCTCAGCAGTTTCCCTCATTTTGAGCTGGTAACTGGAATCTCCAAAGTAAAAAAAATAAAAAAGAATATTTTTCAAGGTACAAAGGAACAGGGCAAATATTTCAACAAATAGCCCTGATCAGTGTGACTACTCAGTTGGTTGGGCATCGTCTGGTGCACCGAAGGGTTGTCGGTTTGATTCTCAGTCCGGGTGGATTGCCGGCGACCAATTGGTGTTTTGCTCTCACATCAGTGTTTCTCTCTTTCTCTCTCCCTTCCTCCCTCTCTAAAAATCAATAGAAGGTCTTTAAAAAAAAAGTTCAACAAATAGTCACTGTGGAAATAAACAGACCACCCAAATGAGAACAAGTGAAAGCTATTTTTTCAGAGTGTGCTGTAGTAAAGGAGTCAGCCACCACCATTTATATTTGGCAGCGATCCAGGCAGGCAGGGCAGTGGGAAAGGCTTTTAGTGGAAAAGGGGTAGGCCTCAGGTCTTCAGGGGGCCCCTGACTGGAGGCTACAGGCATGGAGCAGCTGTGGGCGGGCACTCAGAGTGCTCTCCCATCATGAGCTATGACACATCATGGCTCTCTTCTCCCATCATACAGACCTGCCCAAGAAGAGGTCAGGTGGTGGAGACCCTGCCTTAGGAGATGCGACTAGAGGTGATGAGGCCAGCCCACAGTAACACACGTCCTGTGCATCATGAGCACTATATGATGGGTTAGAGCAGCGGTTGCCAACTGGTGGTCTGTGAGGTCCGAAAGGTTGGCGACCGCTGGGTTAGAGTACATATTTGGCTTTCTCAGTTGGTCCTAAGTTGGAAATGGGCACAGAAATTAAGTGAACTGAAGTTGTCCGTTATTAACCAAATCCTGGCAGTTTGGGCCGACTGCTATGGAGGTTGTTGTTTGGCTCCTGGCCTGGTTGCTGCGGACAGTAGTTCGACTTCCTAGACAAGTTGCTGTGGGTGGTGACTGGCTTCCTGGACTGGTTGCTACAGATTGTGGGTCAAAGTTCTATTTTTAGATCTGGTCTGGCCCTTGTTCATTTGTATATTTAGGCTCCCACCATAGAATTAACTTGTTGGGTAGACCTGCCAGTTACTTGTTTCCACAAAGGACTTAATGTATAATTATAAACTTATAGAAACAATAATTTAAGTTTTTTCCAACCTTGAAACCCCAAGTTTTCCCAGGAGCCTCCTCCTTTGTCCTCAGAACTCTGTTGCTTCACTGTGGTTATTTGCACGGGCCGCGTTCCTGGGTCTCCTCTGATTCACAAATTCATCAAACATTTACTGATTTTTGCTGCATGCCCAGGCCCTGAGGGAAGGGATCAGGAGTTAAAGACACAGTCCCTGCCTTCAGAGAGATCAGTGAGAAAGACAAGCAGGCAGATGCAACAGTCTAAAGAGCTCAGTTGTCAAAGATGAACAAAGCTGGACACTGAATTGGTAAGGACACATGTTAGTCAGTGACCTACTGTTGCCATGGGAAGAGGGACCAGTGTGAACTGCACTCAGACTGATTTGTATAGAGAAAGACAGGGTGTTTTACAAGGACAGTGAAGGAGTGGGGTGGGGTGTGAGTGCGGGCTCAGTAGAGGCAGGGAAGTGAGAAATTACAGAGCTGGCCAGTGTAAATGCTGAGTAGCCAGTGGGTCTGCTAGTTGGCAATCCTTGAAGTTAGGATTCTGTCCTCCTACAGAGACTTGGAGACAGAGGCCCTATCTGTCCTGCTGACAGTTTAAAGGAATGGCTTTCAGGTCCTGAGTTATGGGATGGATGGAGGGATGGATGGATTTATGGATGGATGGATAGATAGATAGATAGATAGATAGATGGATGATAGATAGATAGATAGATAGATAGATAGATAGGCGTCTCAAATGGACAGAGGAAGGATTCATTACTGTGAATACTTTTGAGTAAATGCTGTAAGAAAGGATGGTCAGGGGCCCAATTGTCAGACATTGGTTAGAACAAACAGGAAATTCTTTTGGCAGCCTGAGCTGTCTCAGGCAGTTTAAGCAGGGCTGGGGTCAGCCTAGAGATATGGTCTTGAGTTGTTGGAAACCATGTTAAATATTTAACCCTTTTAATGTGGGGGGATGGGGTGGACGGAATCATTTGTGTTGAGAGTCTGTAGTTTTTATTGGCCAAAGTTGAAATCTAGTAGATAAGTGGGCTCAGAGGAGCCTGGCTAGAGTTTGGTCAAACAAAGAGTCTTTGTCACAATGCTGTCCTGGAGGTGTGTGTGCACATGTGTGTGCGTACATGTGTGTGTGTGCGTGCGTGTGTGTGTGTGTGTGTGTGTGTGTGTGTGTGTGTAGGGAGGAGCGGGTAGCTTGACTTAGATCAATCCCAGTAAACCAAACGAGTCCACTTAGGAAAGGGAAGAGGGAAGGGTAAGAGCAAGGGCAGGTCCAGGTTTATGGGGCCTAAAACACATACCATTAGAGGGCCTTCCTTTAAAAAAAACACACAACAAATTACAAACTTAGGTAGAGGGCCTCAGGGTAGGCATGGCTGGGGCATGTGCGTAAGGGGACCCAAAATGTAAGCTTCTCTTGGTTCATGGCAAACTGACCTCTTGGGAAGGTATGTTCCAGGCTGTGTGAACAGCAGGAAGGAGGGCATGGGGGATAGAGACAGCCTGGCATGTTTAGGGAACTGAAATAATTCAAAACTGGGTTTCATTGCAGGATATGCAAGAGGTAAAGCTGAAGAAATGTTGAGGCTCTAGTAACAGAAGGATATCTCAGTCATCCTAGGACTATGGATTTCACTCTGCCACTGTGAGGAGTCACTGTGGGATTTTAGGTAGAGGAGTGGCTCTATGACTTATCCACGTAATAGAAAGATCACGCTGGGAGGAAGTGTGAATGGGCTGGAGCCCAGGAAGGCTGGTCGGAGACACCAGGTAGGCCAGGGCACTCCTCAGTGAAGACCACTCATCAGTGAGACCGTGGAATCACACCTATGATCTCAAAACAGATGCCAGGGTCTCAGAGAGAGCTGTTCCTCATCAAAAACATTTCTAGATTGGTATTTATCTAAGTTTAAAAATATACTTACATTTGTTTTGGTGGAAAAGAGGCCCTAGCTAGCGAATTCTTTTTGATTAATATTGCATGGTACAACGTTTCATTCTTTTTTAAAAAAAATGTTTTTATTGATTTCAGGGAGAGGGAGAGAGGGATAGAAGCATCAATGATGAGAGAGAATCATTGACTGGCTGCCTCCTGCATGCCGCACACTGGAAATCGAACCGTGACCTTCTGGTTCATGAGTCGGTGCTCAACCATTGAGACACACCAGCCAGGCCGACATTTCATTCTTAATAGAAAATTCAATTTTTGGTTTATTTGTCCCTGGGTATCATGCACATAAAAAGGAATAGATTTTAAAATGATGATTTTTTAAAGGCAGATAATTATGCCACACCTTAAAGTCCACTGTTCTATTTCTGCCCAGGACATTTTGATACCGAAATGTCTGCAGCATCACGAGCTTTGTGTCATACAGTCTGTCACTGTGTGGGGGGCAGCACTGACTACTACAGGCAACCTTTTAAAATGAAAGTACATCTACCGTTAGGCAGGTCCTGCTGCTTTACACCAGGAAGCTCTTAGACCCCTGGAAGGTGACACTTGGTTTTCCTTTAAAATTTGTTGACAAATCTTTGCTTTGCTAGAATAGATTCCATGCTGAGAACAAATCTGAGATCCCCCATGTGGGAAGCATAGCCGTCGAGGTATATAACCGTCTTCCTTTCCTGTCTCGAAGAAAAGAGTGATTGTTGAGATTCGTTCCGCCATCCTCTTGGGCAGATGAAGGAAAAGCGATTCACAGGATCCCTAAATGTTCTCGTGACAGAGGCAGGGCATCCACACAGCTCATGCCCACGGAGTCTCAGAATCTTCACGTCGCCCCGCCTGGAGGAGATCTCGGACATCGCTGGTGCTCTGACTCTGCTTTTTAAAGCAGCAACTTAAATCCTCCGTGGGGCCGATAGATGAGAGAGACGAGAGCCTCAGCCCTCGCTGCAGAGAGGGGCCTCGTGGTCACCCCTCCGCACAGCGCCTCAGAGAGCTCTGCTGCATTTGCAAACACTGATTGGCCCAAGGATTACATTTTTCACTTAGAAGATTGATGTTCAGCAAGGCAGTGAGTGACTCTTACACTCTAAAAAGTCAGCGGAAAAATATCCTCAGGTGAGAATTAACAGCCATGACAAAAATGCAGTGATTTGTTTCTGTTCGCATTGGCCAGAAATAGATCTTGGTTATTTTTTTAATTTTTAAAAATATTTAACTTTGAAAGTATTACATATGTCTCCTTTTTTCTCCCATTGGCCCCGTCTAGCCCGCCCCTACCTGCTGCCCCGGCTTCCAACACTCTATTGTCTGTGTCTCTGGGTTATGCATGAAATAGATCTTAATTTTCCTTCTTTTGTTAATTTTTGGAGCTAGTGCTCTTCCCACTGTGTCATACTGTTTTGTTTAAAAAATGTTTGCAGGTATGAAATCCAAGTGTACTCATCACTGGATCTTTGGATCTCTAAGGAATTAAGCATCACGTATTGTGGAAACTCTGTTAATCTCTAAGAAAGTGGAACATAGACTGTTTATATGTCCCCAACACACCAGGCATCATGCAGACACTTAAAAAAAATTTTATATATAGTTTATATGTCCCCAACACACCAGGCATCATGCAGACATTTAAAAAAATTTTTTAATATATATTTATAGACTTAAGAGAGGAAGGAAGAGAGAGAGAGAGAGAGAGAGAGAAACATCAATGATGAGAGAATCATTGATCGGCTGCCTCCTGCACATCCCCTATTGGGGATCAAGCCCACAACCTGGGCATGTGCCCTGACTGGGAATCAAACCGTGACCTCCTGCTTCATAGGGCGCTGCTCAATCACTGAGCCACGCCGGCTGGGCCATGCAGACACTTTTGTTCACATGATTATTTAATACTTAGGCACAATAAATCCATCCCATTTTACTGATTTAACAACTGAGATCCTAAAACTATCTGGCTCTTCTGAGTGAGCCACGTGATCCCTTTAGTTTCCATTGTCAGGGAAATTTATCTCGATTTTCCGCAAGAGCGTCGGGCAGCTTTGAGTCATTTGCCACCTTTGCAACACATTTCTTCCTACTTCAGGGGCCTCGCACTTCTTTTTATTTCTGTATTTTGATTATTTAGAGTTGATCCCATCTAATACATGGTCCCTGACAACGGGAAGACATTGTTCCATAAAGGAAGAGTCGTTTTGTCCTTCCTTCCTACTGATGAACCACCCTCCTCTCCTCCAGACCCGCTGGCAGACCTCACAGCCACAGGCCACACCCTCGTGCTAAGTGAGTCCCTGAGAGAACAGGAATCAAAGAAGTTTGGTTGTTTTAACCATTTACAGAAAAATGGAGGCTCTGAATGCAAAATGATGGTCCTAAGTTCATCTGGGGCGAGGACTCATTGGTTCAGTCATTCACCGACAACCATAGCCAGAAGCTTCCTATGCCCCAGAAGTGTACACTCACTGTGAGCAGGTCCCTGCATGATGGCCGCACCGCAGGGCCCAGTAGCTAAGAGCACCAGCTCCAGGTCCCCCAGGAGGATCAGGAAGGCTCCAGGCAGAGCAATGGCCTTCATTCTGGAGATGGAGTCGGGAGGCGGAGGTGAAGAGCAGGGGAGATGGGAAAGACATCCATCCAGTGAGGAGTGGGCCAGCCAGAGCCCCTCAGCCCTGTGCAGGGAGTCGGATGGTTGGACTCATGGGAAGAGCTCAATGCCAGGCTGTGTGACAGCTGCCCATGGGGAGAAAGATCCTGAAAGCAGTGAGAACCAAAGGAAATATTCCCAGAATAATGCAGGGACAAATAGTGAGGGCCAGAAGCAGGCTGCTGGCAGGGAGGATGGGACAGGTTAGCCTTGGAAGGAATAGTCATGGGGGTGAGAACAGAGCTGGGGAAGCACTGGACATGGGGGTGAGGACTTTGGGGGTGTCGATGGTGATCCTTACATTTTGAAGTGACAGAGATGCCCTTGACTGAAATGAGGACAGATGACAACGACCTCTGTTTGGTGAGAAGGTTATGAGTTTAATTTCAAATGTGTTGACTAAAAGATCAAGTCTTATGTTTCTGGTGCTCCACCTTGGAGCCCAGAAGAACGGCATGGTTAAAACAGAAGTAATCCCATCGAGGCTATCTGGAGAAAGGAGGTTATCGGAGCTCAGAGGCCCACCTGCCTCTTGGAATTAGCAGCACTGGCATTCCCTTATTTGGAGCCCCTTTCTGTCTTCCTTCCCTTTAAAAAGTAACTGAAGTTTAAAGGTGAAAATGACTTTACTAGAAACCACATTGGCGCTACTCCGTGCCTGCTATTAGCCACAACTGGGTGGTGGCTGACATTCTTGGGGCTCTGATTCTGCGTCTCATGCTTGCAAGTCCTTGGGCTCATCTGGAGTTAACTTCGTCAGTTTATCCACACAGAGCAGGATGAGGGTGAGAAACCAGAGACTCCAGCCAACAGCAGCCGCGATCCAGCCGTACTCATCCACTCCAGTGTGGCAGCACTGGGATGCTTGTTGGCAGAAGTCCACATCTGGGGGAAGAGAGAGCATCACACCAGCCCGCCCCATCTCTAATAGTCATAACAACAAGGCAATAATAATACAATAGTTGACCTTCATGAAAATATGCCACGTGCTATGCTAAATGTTCTACACATGTTACCTTATTTATTCCTCGTAAAGTGATAGGTGTGGTTGTTAGTCCCATTTTACATGAAGAATCTCAGGCTGTAACTTGCCCAAGGTCATGGGTTGGCAGAACTAGAACTCAAACCCAAGTCTGCAGGACTCCAAAGCTGTGTTCTTAACCTCTACACATTCTTGCCTATTATTCTTCTCTGTAAGTGTCCAGAAGTGAACAAACACATTTGGTCATTCAATGAGGGCAGATTAAAGGAAGCCAGACTTAGAATATATTGCAAGACTTTGTTAATTAGACATCTGCAATAGTGGTTGCTTTATGAAGTACTGCCCTCCTTGTGGCTGGAGGTATTCAAGTAGAGAAGAACAGAAATATGCAAAGGGTATGAAAATGAAGCTCCTGCCTTGGGAGCTTCGAGCCGAGTTTTGTGGTCTTTCCACTGGCAAACATCTACACGTCTTTGAACTCAGGGCATCTTTGGCTCCTGTCATGGGGATGGGTCATTAAAGCTATCTGTACCAAAGGTTGTGAGCTTCGATGGGGGTCAAGGCCAAGATAGCTTTTGGACGGACTCTGCAAACAGTTCTGGAGGCTGTGAACAAACCACATCAGCACCCAGCGAGGCCAGGCCGACACTCAGCCACCCCACACCAATGAACAGAAGCCAGGAGGCTTATGTTTCCCTCCCAGACCCAGGGCCAGCTCTGGTTGGGGCAGCTGGCAGACGCTTACTGTGGCACTGTTCCAGGGTCTCAGGATCTGGGTGGTGGTTGGTCAAGGTTGAGTTGTTGCCACTGCTTGCTTCTGGGAAAAAAAGGCAGAAGACAGTCTGAGTAAATTAGTAGTGAGTACTGTGAAAGGATTATAGACGTTCCAGTCTAGACGTCATGCAGCAAAGCTAACTCCTTGTTATGGACTAAATTGTGGCTCCCCCCTCCCCCAAATTCAGATGTTGAAGTCCTAATCCCCCAGTAATGAATGCATCTGGAAATAAAACCTTTAAAGAGGTCTTTCTAACATGAAATGGGGCCATATGTGTGGGCCCTAATCCAGTATGACTGGGGTCCTTATAAGAAGAGGAGAGACACAGGGATGTGCAAGCAGAGGAAAACCACGTGAGGACACAGGAGGGAGGCCTCAGGAGAAACCAGCCCTGCAGACACCTTGCCCGTGGACTTCTTTGTTGTGTCAGCCCTAGCGAACAAATACTCCCCTTTTTCCTATCGTGCTCTCTTCTCATTCAGAGATGCTTTATTTCCATCTCGCATTGTCCCTTACCCAGGGCCTGCCATCTACAGCTTCCCAAACACTCTATCTAATTAGCTGCTTTCTATGCAAATAGATACATAGAAAATGTTTTTTCTAATATATGGTAACAAACTTATTTAAAAATCGGAAGCATCTTTCCATAACTACCTTTAATTCCCTCCAAAACTTTGAACAGCCTGGCTTGTGTGGTACAGTGGTTGAGCATTGACCTATGAACCCAGAGTCATGGTTAGATTTGTGGTCAGGGTACATGCCCAAGTTGTGGGCTCGATATCGGGGGGGGTGGGGCAGGGGGACGGGCAATGCAGTAGGCAATCAATGATTATCTCACCACTGATGTTTCTATCTCTCCTCCCTTCCTCTCTCTGAAATCAATCAAAATATATTAAAACTCTTGAACAAATAGACATTGAAATCTGACCTTGATTTCTGACAAAGATACTGGTATTACTCAGCAAGACATGGAAGTGTTATCAGGAAAAAAAAAAATTAAACACCATATAAGCAAATCTAGAGGTTGCTAGAATATGTAGCACTTCAAATTGTCCCTTGATTAAGAAGCAGAGAGCCCAATGATAAAGAGAATTTCAGCAGGAATTCTTACAGTTGTATCAGAGTTTGGGGGGTGAGCTGGGGTTATGAAGATGAACATAAGGTTCTCCAAGGAAGAAAACCCATTGCCCACACTCCCTCTCACAACAGCATAAGAGGAGAGAGGATCCATCCGTTCAGTCCCACACGGCCGCCACTGGTGACTATTTAAACGTTTAAACCAGGGGTGGGCAAACTTTTTGACTCGAGGGCCACAATGGGTTCTTAAACTGGACCGGAGGGCCGGAACAAAAGCATGGATGGAGTGTTTGTGTGAACTAATATAAATTCAAAGTAAACATCATTACATAAAAGGGTACGGTCTTTTTTTTTTTTTTTTTTAGTTTTATTCATTTCAAACGGGCCGGATGCGGCCCGTGGGCCGTAGTTTGCCCACGGCTGGTTTAAACAATTAAATTAAAAGTTCAGCTTCTTGGTCAGATAAACTACATTTCAAGTGCTCAATTCCCAAATGTGGCTAGTAGCTACCATAATGGAAGCACAGCACAGATATACAGACTTTCCATCAGCAAAAAAAAAGTTCTGTTAGTGCTAATCTAGGTAGAACAAGACCAAGAGACCAATTTTGGAGACTGTCTGGAAACTACATTGCTGTTCAGTCTGCTTCTTGGGAATGCAAAGACATGAAACTGGTTTGGAAACGCTCAAGGCCCCCACCAGGTCAGCATGTCCTTCAAAGGTGCTTGGTGTCACATAGCAGGAGAGGTTAGGAGGAAACTTCTTGACCAGCCAAAGCCACAGAATTCCTGCTCAGACTAATTTTATGCCACCCACCCCCAAGCCGCTTCAGTGTCCTGCCCAAAGTGTAGTAATTACCTTGATGCAATCTGATTGTTACTGTAAATTATTTACAGCTAAATGGCTTAGAGCTTGGTCTTTATTTGTTTTGGAGAAATTGATCCCTCAACATTTTAATGTCCCTTATAACAGAAATAAATTCCTTGGCCCTGACCTTCACCTCCCCTCTACCCTAGAATGGAAGTGGTCCCTGTCTAAGAACAAGTGAGTGGAAAAAACCTAGTAAGTTGGATGCTAGTATTAGGTGAAACCATATGTAATTGCCATTTATGTAGGTGAGGAATTGTTCAGCAATTTTATATGGCTCACACTGGCTAGCCTAGTTAGAAGTTCCTAAGAATTGTTTCCATTTATTTTTTATTGAATGCATTGGGGTTACATTGGTTAATAAAATTATATAGGTTTCAGGCATACCATTCGATAATACATCATTTGTATATTGTACTGTGTGCTCCCCATCCCAAGTCATGTCTCTGTCACCATTTATCCCCCCTTTATCCTCTCCTGCCTTCCCCTACCCCCTACGAATTTAAATATCACCCTCATAAGGAGAGCCAACCAGGGACTGGTCGCAGTTGGGGTCACTTCCCAAGTAAAGGCTGCTGGGAAGACCCAACGCTTCAGTGCAGTTAAATTTGTCAAGTTTCTTTGAGGCCCCATCCTAAACAAGGCACTGTGAGGATAAACAGAAAGGCACGGAACACTTTTATTAGGGGAGGGGTTATACTGGGCAATGAATGTGCTAACGTTCATTAAGTGTTTACCATGAGTTAATTTGTTCAAAGGTATTTACCTACAGTCACCTCATTTCATCTTTACAACAACCCGATATGTAAGCACTAGGATTATCCCCATGTTATAATAGAGAAACTGGAGCACAGAAAGGGTAAGTAATTTGCTCAAGGTCACACAGCTGGTAGGTACAAAGCAGCGTTGAGGCTCACAGGCTTTGAGAGCCCACACTCTCTGGACCTCCACAGGAGAGTCTGTGAGGATGAGAGAGGCAGATGCAGGTTGAAGGGGAGGAAGGATGTGGGGGGGTGGGGGGGAGTGGGGGAGGGGTGGGGGTAGGGATGGTGAGGGTTGGTTTTGAGACAGACTAATAGAGACAGACTCAGGGAACAGTGCAGACTGTGTCCTGGGGAGTTGAGGAGCAAGATCAAAGCCAGAGGCAAAAGTCAGGAGCGTGGGAATGTCAGGGCGGCCTCTGCATGAGGCTCAGAGCCCAGCCTGGGACACCCTGACGGGATGGCCTCAACCCCTCCAGCCTCCACAAGGCACTAACCCAACATCTCCCGTGTCCCGTGTCCTGGGGAGACAGGAAAATGGTAGACTGAGTTTGGCAGCTTTCATGCATTCAGGTTTTGTGAAAGTTGCAAAGAAAGCACAGGGTCAGGAGAGGGTCAGAGGACCTTAGGGGAGGGGAGGGTCAGTGCAAAGGGAGCATTGCCAAGCTCAGCAGCCCCGGGCTCTGAGAAGGAGCCACTGAGAAACTGCACCCAAAAGATGCCATTTTAGGCTCATTTGGTCCCCTGCTGGGAGAGGCTCTGTGTATTGCTTTTCCTCTGTTCTTTGTGGTAAAGGTCAACAGAGGTGGCGGCTCCTGGCCTAGCTGAGGACAGGCGTACATTTAAGACACCCCCACCCCACCTCTGCCCAATCCTTCAGATGAGAAAGGATTGTTTCCTCTTTGTGCAGGACCAGCCCTGGCCGAGGAATACTCCTCCTTCCTTTCCCCCTCCCCCTCCCTACCCCTTCCCAGCCTGGCCAAGAATAAAGCTCACAGTCCCACCTGCCAAGCAAGCCGATTGGAAGGAGGCGAAGACCAGGCTGAGGACCAGGGCAGCCGGGGGCGCAGGCTTCATGCTGGAGAGAGAGGCTTCTGTGGGGCCAGCGCAGTGGAGGTGTGCTGAGTGCCGGGGGCATGTGCCTGTGTGTGTCCTGTCCGGCAGGAGCTTGAAAACAAGGCCGTCAGAGGTGAATTTCTACTCTATTTTTGGGAAAAGAAAGAGGGTGGAGCAAAGGAAGTTCAGCTGTCACACCTTTCTCTTACCTCTCTAGAAGGGAAGCCAAGCTCTGTTGGCTGGGGCAAGAAGGGAGGGGCGATTTATGCGGTCTGTGTCCTGCTGGGTCCCAGAGCATGAGTTTGCTGCCTCGTCCCTGTGCAGGTGTAGTGCTGGATTCCCTATTCTGTTTCGCCCGGGATTTACTGAGCTCTTACTGTGTGCACTGAACTAAAGTCTGGTAATAACAACCCCCAACACGCTTTTAAGTATCCACACATCATTCAAACACAGAGCACTGCTTCAGGAATGACCCGGGAAGGACAAAGTACTTTGGATCTCAGCAGCATGAGGCCACATCTCGGGTGGGATGCTTCGTGCAGAAGATGGCATTTGAGTTGGCCTTGAAGGATGCATAGAATTTTGACAAGCAAAGAGGGCATTGTAGGCAGAGGGACAGGTGAGCAAAGACCCAGCGGTAAGAGATGCTCAGAAGCCCACTCTGCCCACAGCACAGATGAGTGTAGGCGACCTGAGGAGGAGGAAGTGTGTGTGTGTGTGTGGGGGGGGGGGGGGGTGTGTGACTGGAGAGCTGTGAGGCTGAGCACCTGGCGCGCCTGGCTGGGAGTTTGAAGCAATCATGAGGCAGATGGGAGGCTCTGTGAAGATGTGAACTGAGGAGTAACTGGATTGGAGCTCTGGCTTCAGTCTAAAACCTGTTCTGAAAACCCACCATGGCTTTGAAAAGCATCATCCTGGGCATCTGAGACTCAAAGGTGGCTAAGACAGGATCCCTACTTTCACTGCAGTGAGACCAAGCGGTGAAGAAAGAACTGAGATGTAATACGGTAAGATTCAAATATGGGTGCCTTCCCCAGGCAGGGGGCTAGGAAACAGCAAGGCGCTAAATGCCCGAGAGGCACAGAGGAAGTGACATTTGGGCTGGGTATCCTAGAGGAGGCGCTTTTTAAAAATTTGCCTAAAGCTGCAGATTAGTGGTAGATCTATATTTTCGGCTTTAGGGGTTGGGGGCAGAAGTGCTGTAGGGAGGCTAATTTTCTGGCCGTGCACAGAAATCCAGTTTAGACCTACTGCTTTGGTTGAACATTCAACAATTATCGAGTAGCTGCTGTGTGCTGGGCCCTAGGGATGGGGGTGGGGGGGTTCCAAAGTGGGTAAGGCAACACAGTCTCTGTCCTTCAGGAGCTCAGGGCCCGGTAAGGGACATGGACAAATAAACAAGGACACACATAATAAATGGTGAGGCGGTCTCTGCAGATGGGGATTCATGGAGGAAGGTTGGAGACCAGGAGACTGAGAGAATATTTCACAATGGAGATGAGGTTTTGACTTGAAATGGGAGAGATGTGGAGTTTACCAGGTCAGGAAGGAGGGGACTATGTACCCGGCCGCCGAGGAATGCACATGTGACCCTTGTTGGGGAGTAATGACTGTCCTGGGAGCATGGGGTTCGCTTCGCCATGGTGCGTCTGGTTAGACCAGGGACAGATTGTAATGGCCCTGCATGGTAGACAAAGGAAACTGGACTCTGCCTTACACCTGGGACACCCTATCAGGATCTTGTGGCCACCTTTGTACTTCAGAGGCACAGATAATAGATTCACAGAGGCCAGGCCTGGATTCAGAGAGATCTTCTAAGAAGCTATTGCAAAAATCCCAGCAGATCAAAAAGGGCCCTGCCCTGGCCGGTGTTGCTCAGTGGTTAGAGTGTCAGCCTTGGCACTGAAGGGTCTTGGGCTTGATTCCCAGTCAAGAACATGTACCTGGGTTGCAGGTTTCATCCCCAGCCCCAGTTGGGGCACATGGAGCAACTGATAGATGTGTCTCTCTCACATCAATGTTTCTCTCTCTCTCCCTCCCTCACTTCCTCCCATTCTCTCTAAATATCAATGGGAAAAATATCCTTGGGTGAGGATTAACAACAAAAAGAGGGCCCTGAAATAGAGGCTGGGCTGAGGATAGAGGAGAGGGGAACAGAATCAAGAGGCACTTTGGAGGCTAAATCAACAGAAGGGAATCCAGGATAAGGCCATCAGGATGAAAGCAAGGTTTCCATCTGGGGTGAAGCAGTGGTCATGAGTCCCGTCCAGGGTGGAATTCCAGCCCTGCCTCTGTCGGAGTGGCCCTGGGAAGTGACATCATACATCCAAGCCTTGGGTTCTTGATCTGAAAAGTAATAGTGTTAGGGGACCAGGCCCAGCGGGTAGTGTGTGCGTTCTTGACTTCGTGCAGGACAGGTTTCACAATAGGAGTGCAGGTGATTTTGAGAGCATGTTTGTTAAAACCGGGGACAGTGAAACAAGGAAGGGCTTAGGATAGAAGAAGCAGCAGGAAAGAGACTAGGCAGGGCTGCTTTGACTCTCTAAAACAGTGGTTCTCAACCTTCTGGCCCTTTAAATACAGTTCCTCATGTTGTGACCCAACCATAAAATTATTTTCGTTGCTACTTCATAACTGTAATGTTGCTACTGTTATGAATCGTAATGTAAATATCTGATATGCAGGATGGTCTTAGGCGACCCCTGTGAAAGGGTCGTTCAACCGCCAAAGGGGTCGCGACCCACAGGTTGAGAACCGCTGCAAAGATGGGGAAGAAGCAAGCCAGGGTGGGGCTGCTGTCAGCTCACTGGAGAGTCAGAGAAAACGGGCCTTGGGGACGGGTTCAGGGGGTTAACCTGGGACAAGCCATAGCTGCCCATTGCTCCCTGGTGGCAAGTCTCATGGGGTCCGTTAGAGTTTAGGAGATGCACGCCTGTGGGGGAAGCAGAGGGGGAGGGAAAGGTGAGGGTGTGCTCCAGGGAGGGAGAAAGGGCGCTGGGACCTTGGGTTTGAGGGTGTCTAAAGGCTGGGAGTTTAGGGGAGGGCTTAAGGGAGATCTCAATAGAATCATCAGCTCTTCCAGGTGTGTCCTTTCAGGGTCATGGTCTCTACTGATTGGGCAATGCCAGGTCAGGGGGTCATTAGTCATTGCAGATGATCCTGGTGTCTCCTGTCTGGCTTTGCTGCTTTTCTGGGCCTGAAGTTGAAATACAACTGAGGCCTAGATGTTATCTCTAGGGAGGAAAGGTCAGGGGGTCTAAACTGCTTGACCAACGATTTGCCAGGGGAGGAAGGTCCCGCACTAGGTTTGCCTGTTGCTAGGCATCCGGGACTTTCTGCCCTGGTGTCTTTCTGTACTTGGCTATAAGTTGCTCAGCCGGTTTGCTCAGCTATCTATCTCAGTGTTCCCTTTCTACTTGCCAAGGAGTTTTCCTAGCTTCTTACTATCCTGTCTCAATAGGAAGAGGCACCCATCTCAGGAGTTGTTATCCATGTCAAGTGCTTCCCGTAGCGCTAGCCAATGGTAAGTGTGCAGTCAATGTTCACGCCACTTTAGTAGAAGGGTCATCACAAATAGAAAATATGCAAGACAGGCACTTTTAGGGGGGAAATAATGCTATTTATGTGTTGAGTTGTTTATATCCTGTCTTGGTCCAAAAGGGTTTAAGGAAGCATACATATCATTAATGAAGCTCGGTGAAATACATTTAAAATAAATGAGAAGAAATGAGGCACAGAGAAAGTTAGGATAGGAGCTATGAGGAGGATCCATGAGCAAGTTTAGGGCACAGAATGGCAGGCTTGTTCTCTGAGCTTTCTGGTGGCCAGTGGGAAGAGGGTCACATGGTCACGTCTGTGATTCATGGGCTCACAAGACCAAAACAACAGGAGAAGCACAGTGCCCTTGATACCAGAATCAGAGGGGAAGTTCCCCCTGGGTCCCCCCAGAGATGGCATTACTTAACAGGATGAACATGCTTCTTGACATTTTCCTCCCAGGAACCCTCTCAGGAAGCTTCGTAGACTGGGGTAATTTATCCAGTAGGCGCTGGAGATCACAGCAGTGTGTGGGGTCTCTGAGATTTTCAAGAGTCAAAAATGTTTGAGCCCTGAAAAAATGTTCTCAGATCCAAGATATGAACAAAACTGTGCAATCAAAGCTATGCAAGTCATTTAAACAGAAAGAGTTTCATGTAGGCTGTTGGGTGCCTTTGAATATGTTTGATGTGAGCAGAGAGTGTTCCTCTAAAGTGATAAGAGCCTGGGACACACAAAGATTTAAAAAGGCCCGGCCGGCGTGGCTCAGTGGTTGAGTATCGACCTATGAACCAGGAGGTCACGGTTCAATTTCAGGTCAGGGCACATGTCCAGGTTGTGGGCTCAATCCCCAGTGTGGGGCATGCAGCAGGTAGCTGATCAATTATTTTCTCATCATTGATGTTTCTATCTCTCTCTCCCTCTCCCTTCCTCTCTGAAATCAATAAAGACATATTAAAAAAAAAAAAAGATGTAAAATGGTCCTGCCCAGGGTTGTTACGATGATGGTTTGAATAGTGTTCACCTATCTTAGTTGACAGCATCATGTTAAATCATACCAGTGGAAAAAATTCAGGATATGGTGCATGTAGAGGGCAAAGATAATAGTCTGTCTTTTTCTCCTTTCTTTCTCTCTCACTCTCCCTTCCTTTCCCTCTAAAATCAATAAAAACATACCCTTGAGTGAGGATTTTTAAAAAGCTAAGCATTTTCTTTACAGATCAAAGGATTTTATTATTCTACAACAGGATGGACTTGAATTCCCAAAGCAAGGGCTGCATGGTAACTATTTTACAAGTGTCACCATTATTCACTACTAGAGGCCCGGTACAAGAATTCGTGCACCAGTGGGGTCCCTTGGCCTGGCTTGCGTGATTGGGCTGAAACCAGCTCTCCGACATCCCCCTAGGGATCCCGGATTGCAAGAGGGCACAGGCCAGGCCGAAGGACCCCACCAGTGCACAGTTGGGGCCGGGGAGGGATGAGGGAGGTTGGCCAGCTGGGGAGGGACCGTGGGAGGGCTCCAGGGCGTGTCTGGCCCATCTTGCTCAGTCCTGATCGGCCGGACCCCAGCAGCAAGCTAACCTACTGGTTAGAGCTTCTGCCCCCTGGTGGTCAGTGCAGATCATAGCGAGCGGTTGAGCAGCCTTTGCATATCATTAGCATATTATGCTTTGATTGGTTGAACGGATGACCAGACAACTGGACACTTAGCATATTAAGCTTTTATTATATAGGATTTAAAAATATCGGTCTATAGTTAATAGCTCCACGCAGCGGGTTACCCCACCCAAGAACTCTGGATACATTTTATATCAGGTTTGCTTTGGAAGGTGTACCAGGAAGTTGCCTTGCTCTGAGCCAGACATTCTGCAGGAACTTTCTCAAGACTTTTTTTTTTTTTAAATGGTTGAGATAGGTGTTTGGTTACACATACTTTTAAAAAGTTCAGGCTAAAATGTCTGTGGCCAGGCTCCATGGTGGTGGTTGGGTTAGCCAAGAGCATGGGGCTCCAGGGCCTTCACTGGTTTCAGTTTTATCTGTTTTTGCCTGCTATAATTTCATGTGAAAAAGAAGAGGAGGGGGCCGCGTGTTTCCTGAGCTAAAAGATTGAAAGCCAGCAACCTGGAATGGCCTCTGTCTATGGGAAGAATACTTTATGATGAGGAAACCTCCCTTGTGATTCTGATAGGCCCTTCTCCTGCCTCTCCATCGTTGGGAAGAGACCACTGGCCTTGAACTTGGAGCTTGCATTTCCAGTGAAGCCACCCTGAGGGGAATCATGGCCCTAACCACACTGTGCCTGCTATTTCCTCACTTTCACGCAGAGATGGGGGTCCATGGCTCTTCCTGCACATGGCTTTTATTTCACAAAACAATGTCAGTCTCTAGTTACTGTGGGACTGAAACATCTAGACCTCACCTGAGCCACAGTTAGTTGGTGGCGGAGGTTAACCTCACTTGCTGCCACTCAGTTATGGGTCTATAATTTGGAGAGGATGAGGAGCACCCCTGTAAGACAAATGGAAAGCTACACAGAGTCCAACTTGGGGATCATGCCATAGGGTTGATGAAGGTAATGAAGTGAACAAGGCTTGGAGCCCACCATTTGGAACCATTTCTGAATAGGTCCCAGAGTTATTCATTCAGCTTGCACTTAACCCATATTGCACTAGGGGGCGCTGGGACCACTGCCTGGATTGAGGTGGGTTAACAAGAAGAATGGGACTTCCTCATGGCTAAGCCCATCTTCTACTTGGGCCCTGGATCTCATTCCCTCTCATCTTCTCAAAGGTGTATTTCTTAATTTCCAAATATATGGAGGTTTTCTAATTAGTAGTCAATAGAATAAGTGGACCAAATTTAAAAACAAACAGGAAAATATAGAAGATTCAAAGCCTTCCTGGTGCATTGAACCTTCTTTTATTTACTTATTTATGTATTTATTTATTTAAATATATTTCTTTATTGGTTTCAGAGAGGAAGGGAGAAGGGGAGAGAGATAGAAACATCAATAATGAGAGAATCATTGATCGGCTGCCTCCTGCACGCCCCCCACTGGGGACTGAGCCCACAACCCAGGCATGTGCCCTTAGTGGGAATCAAACCTGGGACACTTCAGTCCGCAGGCTGACGCTTTATCCACTGAGCCAAGCCGGCTAGGGCGAACCTTCTTTTAAAAGTCATTGTGCTGTTGACTTATTAATAACTAGAGGCCCGGTGCATGAATTTGTGCATGGGTAGGGTCTGACCAGCCGCCCCGATGGGGGTCCATTGGTCCGGACTGGTGGGGGGAGAGGCCACAGCAGTTGGCCGGCCAGCCCCACCCCCGATCTGGGTGTTGGGGGCTGATCGGGGGCGGGGGCGGATCAGGTTGGTTGGCTGTCGCAGTGTGCATCATAGCCACCGGTCGTTCCGGTTCTGGTCCTGCCGTTCCAGTCACTGGGCTTTTATATATACAGATAAGAACTATGTATTTGGTCTTTGCACTGTTTCTGGCACAGAGCTCCTACAACCCTTAGAATTTCCAAAGTGTTGAGAGCTGACAAAGGTGTCTTTTGTTATGTTAATAAGGTGACTTTTAGACTGCACCTAAGGATGGGGACTGGTTGCCAGTGAAACCAACCACATCATTGGAACTTTCAGTCCCATCCCCTGACCTCTGGGGAGAGGAGAAAAGAGGAGTGGGGCTGGAGGTGGAATCAATCACCAATGGCCAATGATTTAATCAATCATGCCTATGTAATGAAGTCTCCAAAAAACCTAAAAGGATGGGTGGGATTTGGAGAGCTTCTGAGTTGGTGAGCACAGGAAGGTGGTGGGAGAGCAGCAAGCCTGGAGAAGGCATGGCACCTGTGTGGCCCCTCCCCATACCTTGCCCTATGCATCACTGGCACCTGGCTGTTGCTGAGTTATTTCCTTTTATAATAAACTAGAGGCCCAGTGCACAAAAATTTGTGCACTCGGCGGGGAGGGGGGTCCCTCAGCCCGGCCTGTGTCCTCTCGCAGTCTGGGACCCCTCGGGAGATAACGACCTGCTGGCTTAGGCCTGCTCCCGGGTGGCAGAGGGCAGGCCCAATACCTAGGTGCAGCCCCTGGTCGGGCTCAGAGCAGGGCTGATTGGGGAGTTGGGGCGCCGCCCCCTGTCATGCACAGAGCAGGGCGGATTGGGAGGTTGCGATGCCACCCTCAGTCACGCTCAGGGTAGGGCCGATTGGGGGGTTGGGGCCCCGCCCCCTGTCACACTCAAGGCAGGGTCGATGGGGAGGTTGCGGCGCCACCCCCTGTCACGCAAAGAGCAGGGCCGATCAGGGGGTTGGAGCGCTGCCCCCTGTCACTCACAGAGCAGGGCCCATCAGCGGGGTTGGGGCTCAGTACCCTGTCACACACAGAGCAGGGTCGATCAGGGGGTTGGGGAGCTCCCCCCTGTCACACACAGAGCAGGGCC
>NW_005367384.1:451310-455576 GCF_000412655.1 Myotis brandtii | reverse complement strand
GGGTGACTGAAGCTCCCAACCGCTCCTTTTTTTCTTTTTTTTTTTATTCTGGGCCAAGGCCTCTGCTGCTGAAAGCAGGTATCTGGTTTGTTTCGGTTCTATAATCGAAACACTGTATCATCTCCAGCTCTGAGATCCCGGCTGGCTGAAAGCTGGTTTCTGGGGTTTTGTTTAGCTTCTATATTTGTTACAGTGTTTCAAACTGCCAGCTCAGAGGCAGTCAAGGCAGACGGGGAACGTTGGAGTCCTCCTTCACTGAAGCAAGCAAGCCTCATGTTCGCTTCCAGCTGCCTGGCTGCCGGCCACCATCTTGGCTGGCAGTTAATTTGCATATCTCACTGATTAGCCAATGGGAAGGGTAGCGGTCGTACGCTAATTACCATGTTTCTCTTTTATTAGATAGGATTGGTAATCTAGTGAGTAAGTGGGTTTTCCTGACTTCTATGAATCTTTCTAGCAGATTAAGCAAAACCAAGGAAGGGGTTGTGGGAATGTCTGATTTATAGCCAGCTGGTTAGAAGTAGAGGTAACAACCTGAACTTGTGATTGGCATTCTGAGTTGGAGGGGGTCGTTGGAACCTCTAATTTGTAGCCAGTTGGTCAGAAACACAGATAACTTGTCTTGTTACTGGCATCTGAAGTGGAGGGAAGTCCTGTGGGACTGAGCCCTTTACCTGTGGAATCTGATTCTATCTCCAGGAAGATAGTGTCAGAATTGAGCTGAAGTCTCAGACACCCTCCTGGCATCCGGTAATTGTTGGTGAGAGAAAGCTTCGCCTCCTCCACACACATGTTGGAATTGGATCCAGGAACTCTTTTCCTCTTTTCACCCTCTTTATCTCTATTAATGCTTTTTGACACAAAACTTACTTTGCTTGATATTATTACTGTAGCTATACCACCTTTCTTTTGCTTAATTTTGCATGCTATGTCTTGTCCCATAATTTCTTTTAACTTTTCTAAATCCTTATTATGTTTTAGATGTGTACCTTATAAAAATATAGTGGAGAATATTTTAAAAAACTCAGTCTGGCTATCTTTGTCTTTGATTTGGCCACTGAATCTTTTTATATGGAATATATTTACTGATAGATTTAGGTTTGAATCTCCATCTAACCAAGTGCTCTCTGGCTTCCCAATGTCTCTATTGTTCCTTTTATTTTTTTTTTCTCATTGCTTTTGGATTGAGTTTTTTATTCCTTTTGTTTTTCTTAGGGATTTCAGCATGCATTCTTATCGTATCAAAGGCTAATAATTGATGCTCTTACTGTGAATGAATCTATATTACTCTTATAATCAGGAAATAAAATGAAGCTATTACATTTTTAAAAAGAATATTTCATAGGGAAGCAATACAACCACAACAGAGCAGATAAATTACATCTTACAGAATCTGTCTGATTGGAGAAAAATTTCAATGTCAGGGAATCTTCTTTTCCATTAAAAAGAAATCTTAAGTATAAGTTGTACATCATGCAGAGAACTACTATTGACAACCTTTGCTCTTGGGGTGTCCAAGGTGTACAGTAGAATGTACAGACACACCCAGGAATGTTCAAGACACAGAGAAGACGAAATATGAGACAGAAAAAACACATAGCATCTCAGTGTTGGAATGTGACCTAGAGGCCGTCTGCCCCAATCCTTAAGCTAGTAAGAATGCTCTTCTGCACAGAAGGTCATATGTTAAAGAGTTTGGTGTGGCTGCATTTGACCTCTCCTGCCTCTCAAGGTTGTTGCTTGGATTCTGCTAAAATACCTCAAGTCTTACTTCCTTAAGGCAGCCAGGTCCACTGTGGGGTAGCTCTAGCTGTTAGAGAAGTTAGTTACTAGCATCAAACAGGTAAGGGCATTTTAAGGTGAAGTTAATAAACAATGGAAGGGGAGGGTCTGTTCAGTTCCACGACTCCTTGATTGGCAATTTCTGGCTCCTTTCAATGTCCAGTTCTACTATTTGTGCAAAATATTTCTGTTGGCACAACAGGGCTTGTGGTCAGATTTATTTTTTGTTTGATAAACAGAGATGTGTATTCTCAAAAAAGTAATTTTAAGCTAAGGTTTTTGGGAAATGAGCTGCATGTTTGTGGTCAACACTTAGCCAATTATTTTTCCAGTTTTGTCCACATGAAACTAAAAAGGACCAGAGAGCCAAGTGAGAGATTGTTGGTCCTCTCTTCCCAACACCCAGCTTCTTTCTCACTGTACCTTTCTGGCCACTTCTTTAACTTCCCTTCACCCTCTGTCTCTCCTTCCCTCATCTCTCATGTCCAGGCTGCCCATAGCCCCTTGGGGTCAACACACTCACCCCGCGTCAGGAGTTCTGGATTCTAGTTTTCTGTTGTCACTTCCTGTGTGACCTTGGGGGAAGTCACATAACCTTGGTGATTATGCCAACTGAGAGATATGGCAGGGGCTCTCTGGGAGGGGGACACAAGGGAAAAAATTTAGGGAGATGCTGCCTTCAATTCTCTTTTTTTTTTTTGAGAGGGAAAAATTCTTTATTGATAAATAGATTATAGTAAAATAAATAAAGTGATTTTTTGGGGGAATAAAAACTCTGAGTCTTAGTGTCTCTCCACCCTGCCTCTAACTCTTGGCTTCTGCCTAAAGATTGGTCTCTCTGAATGATGAGGCCTTGGTGGACATGCCAGCCCTTGGGCCCTTGGGGACCTCTATCTTCCTGGGCAGTGGTCCAGGTACCATCTTGGACTCAACTGTCCTTAGGAGCAGCAGCAGCTTTGGCTTTCGACCCTTTCCTGGCCCCCTGGGCAGTGGCCTCTTTAAGGACCTTGTTCCCTGTCTTCTTTTTGGCTGGGGAGGTCACACCATTTTCACCCTTGGTGACTGGGGGTTTTGAACTCTGAGTCCCAGCTTTGGTTTTCCTGTGGGCCTTGGCATCTGGCTGTCCTTTTTGCCTTTAACCTTTGACTTCCCATGGGGCCAACTGGCACCAGGAGGGGCCTTTGTGGCCTTGTCTGGCTGGTGGGGGGCCTTCCTGGCCTTGCCCACTCTGGCCTCTTGGCCCTTGGTCTGGCCATCTTTCTTGGGGGCCTCTTCCTTGGCCTCACCAGGTCTCCAGGGGCCGACCCGGTGGCTGTCTTCCTGGGCTGGATTTTTTTTGTTTTGCTTGGGAACTAATTTGAAGCTGCCAGTGGCCCCCTGGCCCTGGAGCTGATGCGCCTGATGAGGAGGCCGTGCTGCATGCCCGTGTCCAGGGCCCGCTTCGGCAGGTAGTTGAGCCGGATGGCGTCCACCGTAGGGTCCTTCCGCAGATGTACACCTTGATGGCCATCACCGAGGTGCCCCGGCGCTGCTCCCCCGCCTGCAGTGCCTCCAGCACCATGCGCAGCATCGGGTGGGTTGTGACGTGGTGGTGGGACAGCATGATGGCACGGGACTGGCTTTAGAGACCCAGACCACCTGGAGGTGGAGGTTCATGGAGGTTAGTGAAGCTGAGGAGATCAAGGTGTCACTGGAGGCCAAGCTCCCAGGAGCCATTGCACAAGCTGACAGAGACGCAGAAGTCCACCTTCAATTCTTCGGGGAAGACCTTTGTGTGGGGTCCTCAGGACTCCCACAGAAAGGGATGTGAAGTCCTCTGAGAAACCATGGAAAGACCCTCAGAGCCAGGAACCGTGTGTTCTGTTTCCAGCTCTGAACTAATTGGCTGTATGACCAAAGACAAATCCCTTCACCTCCCTGGGGTTGTTTCTGCATCTCTACAGGAAAGGGATTGGGCCCTGGCCAGGTAGCTCAGTTGGTTAGAGCATCGTCCGATATACCAAGAATGTGGGTTTGATGCCTGGTCAGGGCACATACAAGAAGCAACCAGTGAGTGCATAAAGAACTGGAACAACAAATCGATGTTTCTCTCTCTCTCTTCCTCTCTCACTCTAAAATCAATCAATAAAATTAAAAATGAATAAAGGGGTTGGATTAGGTGATCTCAAAGTTTTCTTCTAATGGTAGAATTCTATGCCTCTGTGCTCAGTACATTATGTGAAAATGAGAAAGAAGAGATACATACAAATAAAGTATTTCCTTATATATAGAAAGTAGGAGCAGAAATCATGCTAAAAAGAAATTCCCTAGTAGAATTTCCCTAGTATTCTATATAATAAAGAGGCAATATGCAAATTAACCCTCACACCCTCACAAGATGGCTGCCTATGACCAGGCCGGCAGGGAGGTTAGTGAGGGACGACCAGACGACTGAATAAGCAGGCTGTGTGGGGTGACCAGGCTGGCAGGGGGGTTAGTGAGGGA
>NW_005367384.1:449142-450872 GCF_000412655.1 Myotis brandtii | reverse complement strand
TAAGAGGTAACCAGGCCAGCAGGGGGGGGGGACAGTTAGGGGCAACCAGGCCAGCACAGGGGGCAATAAGAGGTGACCAGGCCGGCGGGGGGCGGCAGTTAGGAGCGACCAGGCCAGCATGCAGAGACAGTGAGGGGCGATCAGGCCAGCAGGAGTCAGTTAGGGGTGACCAGGCAGGCAGGTGAGCAATTAGGAGCCCACAGTTCAGGATTGTGAGAGGGATGTCATAGGGATCAGGGATCAGGCCTAAACTGGCAGTCAGACATCCCCCAAGGGGTCTCGGATTGGAGAGGGTGCAGGCTGGGCTGAGGGGACCCCCTGCTGGTGCACGAATTTCATGCACTGGGCCTCTAGTTATTATAGAAAAGGCAATGAACTAGGAGATGCTGCCAAGTGAAAAACGGAAGATAAATTGTTGTCTTCACAGGGAAATTTTATTTTCCTCAATCTCGCTCCCAGTCAGTCTGTGACTTGGCCAATGACGACAGGAATGAAAGGGACATAAGTGTCTCTGCTCTGGAGAGAAGAAAAACAGAGACAAGACCACCATATGCGGAGGTGGGGAAGAGGGAAGCTGCAGGGCTCTGCCTTGGAGGGTCTTGTCCTAAGGGATGAGGTGGCCATGTGCTGGGCAGGAGACGGTGGGACGGATGGAGACCAGAGGAGGATGCGCTGTAAGGGAGAGCCACGGGAAGGATTTCTCTCAGCGCAACATCTAGAGGACAGGAAGTTGTAGAGCCACAGTGAGGACCAAGCTGATATCCAATGGCACCAGAATGCACTGAGAGTCCTCACTGGAGAAGGCCAGTGGCCAGGAGGGAGTGGGGATGGACATGGCAGGGGATGATGCTGGTTCCAGCATGGTGATATTGACCTCAGTGTGCTGATAACCTGAACTCTTGGATGTTACTGCTGACGAATTGCATCTCATTTTGTGTGTGTGTGTGTGTGTGTGTGTGTGTGTGTGTGTGTGTGTGTGTGAAGTTGATTAGATAATTCTGCCTCATTTTTAGCAACCTCAAACCATTCTCTTTCTGCCTCCAGCACTTTTTCTATTGGTGCACATGGGGGAGGGTCATGGATGGGGGGCTCAGTGCCTGGCCAATGGTGGGGAGTGGCTGGGTAAGTGGATAGTAAAATCAGTTATTTGAATGAAGGTGATCTGGCTGGAATTCAGTTCAGAAAAATTAGACTCTCTTTTTAGAATAACTGGTTGTTACTTCTGCTATTAGATTATTACTTTTGGATTACATTCCCTGCAGGCATTTTGGCTTGCTCTCCACTTAGCCCCTTTAATTTTTTGAGTTATGCTGATCTCCTGTAAATTGATCTTGTACAGCTGGACCTGTTATGCACAGTATTGTCTTAATCCCAGGTACAGGGCTAGGAGGACAAAGGAGGCCTTTTGTTAACAGGAATGCCCAGTTTGAAGGAATGTAAGTGGAGTGCTTACCTCTTCAGTCCTCAGGAGCCATATTATAGTAAGTCCTGGAGCCACAAAAGTGCCTCCCTGGAGATGTGCACGGACCTGTGTGGTGGCTGCCACTGGCACTGTGCCCCAGACTTGTCTAAAGAATGGGAACAGTAGTGTTAAACACTAAATGTCAAAAACAGTGTTCTCTTGGATAATATTGGGGATTGATTCTGCTTTAAGCAGGTAGTTTGTCTCAAGACCTAATGCCAGATTTGTGTTATTCCCTACGAAGTAGTGAGTTGTAGATTTTTGAGAA
>NW_005367384.1:436725-449038 GCF_000412655.1 Myotis brandtii | reverse complement strand
TATATATATAATGTTTAATAGGAGAATTACTTGCTTTAAAAAAAAGTCAGGGACACAATAATTAGAGAAATGTGAGTGTACTATCTCACTTTAGGTAAGTCGTTGCTATAAAATATTGCATATAAAATTCTCAGGAAACTTCCAGAGAAATTGAAAACATATCTTTGTATTGTTCAAAGTGATTGTCTTCAATGGCCATCACAGGAAGGAAATGGCCATCATTTTCTAGATGTGCTGTGCACTGTCTCTTCCTTTGGAAAAATAAATAAAACCCTCCTGTGATGCTTCGTTTTCTCACCAGCTGCTGCCCTGCTCCCTCCTTCCCTCTCTCCTCTCCACCAGCCACTGACATCCCAGTTCCAGCCCTTGCTTGGAATTCTGCCCCTTTCATTCCTCTGAAGTCGGTCCTTGGAGTCACCAGTCCCCTCCAGACGCTTCTAGGTCCTCCTCTCATGTGACTGCGCCACGATTCTTGAGACACTTTCTTCTCTTGAGTTCTCCTTCTTCTGTTACCCTCCCCTCCATTTCCTGTTCACCCCTCTGTCCTGCCTCAAAACCATTGCGGCCTCCCATGCTCAGACCCCACTTTATTGCCTCCCTTTGTTATGCACTGACCTGTGTATCTCCCCTCCCCCTACATTCACATTTTGTCCTAATCCCAGGACCTCAGAAAATAGATCTTATTTGGAAATCGGGTTTTTTCAGCGGTAAGTAGTGAAAGTGAGGTCACATGCAGACTGGAGTAGGCTGGATCCCTAATCCAGTACGAGTGGCGTCCTTATAAAAAGGGGAGATTTGGACACAGACACACACGTGTGAACCTGAAGGCAGAGATCGGGTGCTACTTCTACAAGCCAAGGAACCCCGAAGATGGCCAGCCGGCCAGCAGCAACTCAGGGAGAGGCCTGGAATAGATTCCCCTCACAGTCCCCAGAAAGAACCAACCCTGCCCACACCTTGATCTCAGACTTTCAGCTTCCAGAATCATTAGACGATAAATTCTGTTGTTTAAACTACCCAGTTTGTGGTACTTTGTTAAGGCAGCCCTAGCAAGCTAATACACTCCTGTTTTGGTCTAGGGACACCTTTATACTCTTAAAAATTATTGAGACACCCCACTCCCAAAGAACTTTGGTTTATGTGGAGTCTACCTACCAGTATTTACCAAACTAGAAATTAAAAGTCAGAAAATTTAAAAATATATATTAGCTCATTTAAAATATTACTAAGCCAATTATATATTGATATAAATACATATTTTTATGAAAATAACTTTATTTCCTAAAATAAACAATAATTTAGTAAGAAGAGCGACATTATTTTATTCTGCAGATCTCTTTAATGTCTGACTTGGATTTCCTGCTGATTGTCTTTGCATACCTACTTTTGCTTTCCATCTGTTGCTATATGGTATTTTTGTTGAGTATAAGAAGAAAATCTGGCCTCACGTAGGTATGTAGTTTTAACAAGGGGAAAATGTTTTACTAGCTTTTTCAGATGGTTGTATATATTTTTCTTTAATACCACACCAGAAATTAACAAGTAGTAATTTTTAAAAACATAGTTGCAATGTGGAATCTGAAACCAAATCAGTGACCTTTTCATTTAAATCCTTTGGCTGGTCATGTGCTCTTTTAATGAATCACTTGCCCATCATGCATAGGTCGTTTGGAAAATATTAGTTCATTGAGTTATGCAGATCTTCCCAATGTTGTCACATTTCCTTATACAACACATTTTAAATGTCACATTGATAAATATATGAGACAACAACAACAAAAACAAAAAATGAGACAAACCCAGAGATGTTTCTTGACCCTGAGGTCCTTGGAATTTCTGTCTTCTCTCCACCTTTTAGATTTAATAAATGTTCTACGTAAAATGTTTAGGGTTTTTAGTGTTTCTTCTTGGGAAGAAAAAGGATTTGTACTCCATCTTTCCAGAAGCAGAAGTCAAACTAAATTTTTAATTAATCCTCACCCGAGGATATTTTTCCATTGATTTTTAGAGAGAGTGGAAAGGAGGGGGAGAGACAGAGAGAAACATCAATGTGAGAGAGACACATTGATTGGTTGCCTCCTGCATGTGCCTGACCAGGACTGGGGATCAAGCTGCAACTGGTACGTGCCCTTGACCAGATTGAACATGGGACCCTTCAGTCCAGGGGCTGACACTCTATCTACTGAGCCAAACCTGCCAGGGCCAAAATAATTTTAAAAAGTGAATCAAGCAATGTCACTCCCCTGCCTCAAATTTAACAAGGGCTTCCCAGTACTATTAGAATAAAATCCAAGTTTCTTACTGGCTCATTGGGACCCCCACATGGCTTGGCCCTGCCTATTCTGACACACCTTACACCACCTCCCCGCCCCTCACATGCCCCAGCCACATTGGCCTCCTCTCTGCTTGTTGAGCAGGTTGCTTCTCATGCCATGAGACAGTATCCTGCAGTGGTTGTAAGCAAGGACTCTGGTGTCAGATGCACTGTTGTAGGTGACTGTGTGACCTTGGGCAAGTCCCTTAGCCTCTTTGTGCCTCTGTTTCCTCATGTGTAACATGAGATTGAGAATACCACCAACCTCATACAGTTGTTGAGGAGATTAAATGGGTTAATACATGTAAAATCCTTAAATGTATTCTGGAGTCCAGCACACGGGAGACGCTCCACAGATATATGAGCTAAAGCGACGGCGTCACTCCCCTGCTTTTGCTTTGCTGTTCCTGCTGCCTGGAATACCCTTCCCACAGCTTCTTTTTCACAAGACAGGCTCATTGTAACCCTCTGAGCCTCAGTTCAAATGCTACCTCTGAGAGAGGCCTTCCCTGACCACTTATCTAAAGTAGCTTCCATTTCTCTAAAGCCTATCTTTCTACCATGGCATTTTTTATGACCTGCAGTATCTGGCTAAGCGATTCCTTGTTTACTGTTGTCTCCTTCCAATGTGGCTGGGCATGTGAGGGGCAGAGAGGTGGTGTGAGGTGTGTCAGAATAGGGAGACATAAGCTTCATGAGGGAGGGAGGCCTTGTCTCTCTTTACTGCCTTGTCCTCAGAGCCCAGACAGTGGCACAGGCTCTCAGTACATTTTGAACAGATGAAAGAATTCAGGTTGTTTACAGTTACACACTTATTGCAAACAGTGCTACAGTAGACATTATTGGAGTTAAATTTTGGTTTACATTCTTAACATGTTTTTATTTTTTTAGGATGAACTTTCTCCAGTGGAAATGCAAATTGCCTTTCAGAGAGATGTGCTCATTTATAGTCCTGCCAGGGTCCCTGGAGTATGCTGGCCGTTTGCTCCTTCAACTTGGGGCTTTAGGAGAGAAAAAAACAAACTTTAACCTCTCCTGCCCAGTGGGTGAGCGTCGACCCATGAACCAGGAAGCCATGGGTTTGATTCCTGGTCAGGGCACATGCACAATTTGTGGGCTCGATCCCCAGTAGGGGGCATGCAGTAGGCAGTTGATGGATGATTCTCATCATTGATGTTTCTATCTCTCTCTCCCTCTCCCTTCCTCTCTCTGAAATCAATAAAAACATACATATTTTTTAAAAAGACCCTTGAGCCCTGACGGGTTTGGCTCAGTGGATAGAGCGTCGGCCTGCGGACTGAAGGGTCCCAGGTTCGATTCCGGTCAAGGGCATGTACCTTGGTTGCGGGCACATCCCCAGTGGGAGGTGTGCAGGAGGCAGCTGATTGATGTTTCTCTCTCATCGATGTTTCTGACTCTCTATCCCTCTCCCTTCCTCTCTGTAAAAAATCATTAAAAATATATTTTTAAAAAAATAAATAAAAAGACCCTTGAGCCTTAGCTGGTTTGGCTCAGTGGCTAGAGCATTGACCTGTGGACTGAAGGGTTCCAGGTTCGATTCTGGTCGGGGGCACATGCTCGGGTTGTGGGCTCATCCCCAATAGGGGGCGTGCAGGAGGCAGCCGATTGGTGATTCTCTCTCATCATTGATGTTTCTACCTTTCTCTCCCTCTCTTCTTCCTCGCTGAAATCAATAAAAATATATTTAATAAAAAAGACCCTTGATTTAAAAAGAAATAAAATAACCTCTCCTTTATGCTTCCACCCTCTAAACAAATATCTAAGATCTTATATATTTTGCGGTAAGGACACTGAGGCTTGGTGGTTAAGTAGCTTCGCCAAGGTCACCTGTGGTAAACAGCAGAGTTGGGATCCTGACTCAGCAGTTTGGCTCTGGACTCTGCTCTTGATTGTCAAGATGTACTTTTTCTCTGTATGTTCCTCAGTGACTCCTGGGCAGGGGACATTGGAGAACTAATGCGCCCAGGCTGAAGGAAGACACAGCAAACCCCAGCGGGGTGAAGAGCTGCAAGAGAGGTGGGCAGGGGGAGGGTCAAGAAGCGGGCGACACTAGTTGGGGCAGGGGCTCCTGCCTCCAGAGCTCATCTGCCATTGTGTTTCCTTCTGCAGTTTCCAGTTCTAATCTCCCTGCCCTGCTCTGCAATCCTGAGTTCAGTCTCTGGAACTTTGCCCAGGTGAGTGTGAACTCTTGAGTGGATCTGCTCGGAGGGGATGGGTGGGTGCCAACAAGCTCTGCTGCTTCTTTTTTTTTTAATTGATTTTTTTTTCTTTGAGAGAGAGAGAGGGATATGAACACCTATTTGTTGTTCTACTTGTTATGCATTCATTGGTTGATGCATTTATTGGTTGATTCTTGTATGTGCCCTGACTGGGGATGGAACCGCAATCTTGGCATAAGGGGACGATGCTCTAACCAACTGAACTGTCCAGCCAGGGCAAGATCTGTTTCTTAAGAAACCCAAGCAGGACTTTTCCTGCAAGGTGTGATTACAGGCTGCCTGCTCCCTCAGAGGTCCCGGTCTCCACCGCTCCAGGTTCAAAATCCTGTGTCTGAGCTAATGGTTCCCAAAATGCCTGCACCCTGCTCTTCCCTGCTGCCTCTAGGCTCAAGTTTGATTTCTCACCCTGTGTTTCCAAAGCAATGGTTCTAATTTGTTCACACATAAGGATCACTTCAGGGGCTCATTGAAAAGGCAAATCTCAGATAAGCTAGGAAATTTGAACACCGACGCGATATTTGATATTAAGGACTTACTGTGGAATTTTAGGCGTGACCCTGGTATTATATATAGAGTTGTCCCTTGAGCAGCATCGGCTTGAACTACATGGGTCCATTTATATATAGACTTTTTTCAGTAAATGTGTACAGTACTGTAAATGTATTTTCCCTTCCTTATGATTTTTTCCTGAGGATATTTTTTCCATTGATTTCTAGAAAAAGTGGAAGGGAAATAGGGAGGGAGGGAGGGAGGGAGAGAGAGAGAGAGAGAGAGAGAGAGAGAGAGAGAGAGAGAGAGAAACATCAATGTGAGGGAGGCACATTGATTGGTTGCCTCCTGCATGCACCCCTGTTGGGGCTGGGGAACCTGCAACCAAGGCACCTGTCCTTGACTGGAATCGAACACTCGACCCTTCAGTCCGTGGGCTGACACTCTAACCACTGAGCCAAAGAGGCTAGGGCTGATTTTCTTTTTCTTTTTTTAAAATTATTTATTGATTTTAGCCCTAGTTGGTTTGGCTCAGTGGATAGAGTGTTGGCCTGCAGATCAAAGGGACTCGGGTTCAATTCCAGTCAAGGGCACATATCTCTGGTCAGGTCTCATGCAGGAGGCAACCAATCGATACGTTTCTCTCATACCGATGTTTCTCTCTATCTTTCCCTCTCTCCCACTCTCCCTCAAAATCAATGGAAAAATGTCCTCAGGAGAGGTTTAGCAACAACAACAAAAATTATTTATTGGTCTTAGAGAGAGGAAATAACATTTTCTTTTTTTTTTACATAATGAAAGGTATATTTATTTTCTTTTACATTCAATACTATTTTGTATTAGTTTCAGGTGTACAGCATAGCAGTTAGATAAAACATTTTCTTTTCTCTAGCTTATTTTAGTGTAAGAATATAATGTATGATACATATAATTCAAAATATGTGTTAATCAACTGTGTTATTGGTAAAGCTTCAGATCAATAATTCTGGGGGAGTCTAAAATTATATGCCAATTGTCAATTGCAGGGTAGGGGGAGGGGAAGAACAGAGGGGTTAGCACCCTAACCCCTGAGTTGTGTGTGTCTAAGCACATACATAAGTGAATCAATCCTTATCTTTTAGAGATACATACTAAAATATTTTGAAAGAAATAATATGATGTATGGGATTTGCCTTAAAATAATCTGAGACAGGTAGAAGCATATAGAGGATATAAAATTGAACAATTATTGATGCTAATTGGTCTGTACATGGGGTTCCTCAAACTGTTTCCTGTACTTTTGCAGATGCTTTAATTTCTCCATAATAAAATGTAAAAAAAAATGCCCCCAAACTAGAAAGCACCCCTCAGCCTGGACTACGCTTTGCAGGTACCCCAGGTGGGTGCATGTGGGGATCTGTCCACCCCACCTGGAGAAACTGCTCTGCAAAGCTGGGTAATGTGAGCTCAGGTGGTCCCATCCCTGGACCAGGAGAAGTACATCAGATTGGCTCACTCGTCTGCTCTTTACCCGTCCACCAAACAAAAGAGAACGACATGACCTTCCCGTGTGACCCTGCTCTTTTCACCTGGGTCACGTGGACACAGAATTGTAGCCATGGGGTATTTATAAAGATTTGTCTGTCTATGCTCCTTTCAAAGTAAAGTGTTTTGGAAAGTAATTGTCGATAGGAGGATGAGTGTGATTTTTTTTTCTTTTCCAAATTATTTTTTTAAATACATTTTTATTGTTGAAAGTACTACATAGGTCCCCCTTTTCCCCAAACTGCTTTTTGTTATTTCATTGTTACCATGAAAAGGAGTGCTTGGTGTGCTTGGTCCACACATTGGACTGTCCCAGGGCCCTCCTGAGGCCTCAAGAACCCTCTTCCCAAACCCTGTACTCACGGTGGGGGAAAGGGTACATCACTTTCCGCAGAGAAGACAGTCACTGCTTCCGGGTCAACAGAGGACACAGGTGGGGGGAGGGAGCCCGGGAGGGGTGTGAGCAGGCCTGCGGGGCAGGTTTGTCCTCACCCAGGGCGGTGTTGATATAACAAGAACTGCCTCAGGGCGCTGCGGGAGCCTGGGAAGGAGAAGCACCAAGTCACTCCCTGTGCCTCTGCAGGGAGGCCACTGTGGATTCCCCAGCCAGCGCGGCCCAGCGGCCCTGCAGCTGAAGCTCCTGCTCAGGGGTCGGTGAAGGAAAGAAGTACCGGAGAGCTGTACCCCCGCCAGCTCCAGCCCCCAGCCCCGGTCCAGGATCCGCTCGGAAGAAGCTGGGGTAAGAGCTGTGCTTTTTGGTCTGCACGAAGCCAGTGTCTTCTCTTTCTATAAAAACATTGCTGTATTTATCAGAAAGGGCAGTATGAAAAGTTGATTCATTTTGGTGTCCAAAGGCAAAAATAGGGGAGCAGACTATGCCTTCTGGAGGGAGGGGAGATGTTTAGCTTCTAGTCAATAAATCGGGAAACATGTTTTGAGCACCAGCTTTATGGTTGAGCTAGACTGGTGAGAGTGAAAAACATACAAATTTCTACCCTCGTGGATCTTTCTGGCGATTGGACAATACAGACAGTACAAGTAACTGTAGAGGATTGGTATTCTGGGGGCATATAGGAGGGGGCTCAGCTCACAGGGGGTGTTGGTGGTGGTCAGGAAAGGCGTATGGAAGAAGCAGTTCCTTACAACGAGTCGAGAGGAGTGACAGGGTGAGCTGGGATGCAGGGGATATGGGATGGGAGGAAAGGGTTGAGTTTCTAAATCCAGGGGGAAGCATAGACAAAGGTCCTGAGGTAGGAGGGGCCTGGGGGGAGAAAGTCCATGTGTCTGCAGAGCAGTGTGAGGAGCAATGAAGCCAGAGGGGAGGCAGAGGCCAGGTTATGCTCCCTTTGTAGGCCAGGTCAAGGGAGTTAGACTTTCTCCTGCGGGAAAATGGAACAATGGAAGGATTCGAACAGGAAGGATAGACTCAGGGTCTCCAAACAGTAGATACTCCACATGTTATAAAATGACGTGAGGAAAAGGGGCTGACTCTGGCAGTGAGACAGTTCTTCCAGAAGGTTGGACTTTGGGGAAAACAATGTGGTTTGGCAGCAGTAGGGCAGTCTAGAGGGTCTTTGATGGAAATACAGTCTAATATCCTTATTCCATAGAGAGAACATACAGATTTATTAGGGCAGTCTAGAGGGTCTTTGATGGAAATACAGTCTAGATAAATATCCTTATTCCATAGAGAGAACATACAGATTTATCTCATTTCTACTGACTATACAGGGTTCTGCTGTATCAGTGTAATCATCTCCCGGTTGATGGATATCTAGGTTAGATCCATTGATTATAATTATTATATACAATGTTATTAAAACTTCCTTGTGGAAATCTTGGGTCATGAATGTGGGGAATATAAAATTTTTAATTGAATTTATTGGGGTGACATTGGTTAATAAAATTGTATTGTTTCAGGTGTACAATTTTATAATACATCATCTATATATTGTACTGTGTGTGCATCACCCCAATTTCTAGTTTTTAAATCAGGAGTCATTCCTGTTGGATTTTTTCCCCTGTGGGTTTCATTTAGCTCAACAGAAAAGTTTTCATCATGAGGTTTTCACACATTTGCTACCTCCAGTATCTTTGTCTCCTGCAGACAAGGCTGGGTCAAGATGGCGTCTGTGTTTCGAAGTGAGGAGATGTGTTTGTCACAACTATTTCTCCAGGTAGAGGCTGCATATTGCTGTGTTGCAGAGCTTGGAGAGCTTGGATTGGTTCAGTTTAAAGATGTAAGTACTGCCCTAGCTGGTTTTGCTCAGTGGATAGAGTGTTGGCCTGCAGACTGAAGGGTCCCGGGTTCGATTCTGGTCAAGGGCACATGCCCAGGTTGCAGGCTCTATCCCAGTGCAGCAGGCATCAGATCAATGATTTTCTCTCATCATTGATGTTTCTATCTCTTTCTCTCGCTCCCTCTCTGTAATCAATAAAAATTAAAACAACAATAACAATATAAACAAACAAACAAAAGATGTAAGTACTGCCGAAACCGGTTTGGCTCAGTGGATAGAGTGTCGGCCTGTGAACTGAAGGGTCCCAGGTTCGATTCCGGTCAGGGGCATGTACCTTGGTTGCGGGCATATCCCCAGTAGGAGATGTGCAGGAGGCAGCTGATCGATGTTTCTCTCTCATCGGTGTTTCTAACTCTCTATCTCTCTCCCTTCCTCTCTGTAAAAAATTAATAAAATATATTAAAAAAAAAAGATGTAAGTACTGCATTCTTTTGAGGCCAGAGGAAGGTGGAGTGGGTGTTGACAACTCTTTCATGCTACTTCTTGGTACTGAACAAATTGTAGGAAGCAAAGCCCTGAGCTGGAATAGACGGCATTCCATGGTTTTAGTCTTCTGTCTAGGATTTGCGATAACATCGGGCAGATGACTTCCTAACATGACCTCTCTTCTTCCACGTGTGTTGTTTGATCTGAAAGTAATATAGACCAATGTACATTAAAAATAATAGACCATACCTCTCTCTCCCTCTTTTTATATTTTTTATTATTACAGTGTGTTTGGGCAGAAGGAATTCTCAACGTGTAAATTCACTTCAGCTTCCCTCTTTAGTGTTTTATTATTCTTCTTCTTATTTGTCTGTCCTGCAGTTAACGTGGGGATGCAGGAGTGTTTGGAGCTCTAATGCAATCACTACATGTTAGATGCATCATATTCTATTTTATGTGTAGCAACTTCAGAGCATTGGATATATCCAATTGCATGTGGATTACCAAACCTTGTTCCGAGGAGAATTCTTCCTGACTTGTCTGTCCCAGGACAAAGTATCCTGGAGTCTACAGTCTCCTAAAGTGACATTCCAGGACTACGGCCTGGAGTGCGATGTTGGATATCAATTCCAAGAGGCAGTTTAGATCCGCCTCAAGCCATTTTGAATCCAATTTAGAACACTGGTCTCTACTCTTCTTTACTTCCTCACCAAGGTCAAGATCAATACTAAGCTCCTGCATGGAAGGATTGGCTTGTTTGCGTCCCTAGTCCCTAGCACATGAGCCACTTCCTCACTAACGTTGTGTTTTTTTTTTGGCTGAGCTGAGGGTCACCAGCCCAAGGACTTGGAATTTTTTTGATGCCCACGATGCAAAAACTGCATCTATGCAGTTTTCAAGGTCCAATCATATTCATGACTCCATTGAGGGTTTGAAGGCTCATTTGGATAATTGTTTCTAAAGTACAGAAACCTTAACTGTGGGAGGACTTCGCTTCTCTTAGAAGGGTAAGAAGGCCAGAGCTGAGGCATGTGGGGACTGAGTGTAGGAACATCAGGGTGTGTTTTGCCTGTAATATCTGTCTTGTGTGTGGAAATACCTATTTCTAAGACAATTTTAGTGACATTCTCCAGCATTTAAAAAATATAATAAAATAGCCAAAGGGAGTATGAAGGCATCTGTTGCTACTAATGTGTGCCATGTGGTGTTTTCCCTTTTCTAGTTAAATGTGGATGTGAACAGCTTCCAAAGGAAATTTGTGAATGAAGTCAGAAGGTGTGAGTCAATGGAGAGGATCCTCCGTAAGCCAATTTTCTGCCTACTATCTAGCTCAGGGGTCCTCAAACTACGGCCCGCGGGCCACATGCAAATACAAATATTGTATTTGTTCCCGTTTTTTTACTTCAAAATAAGATATGTGCAGTGTGCATAGGAATTTGTTCATAGTTTTTTTTTTTTAAACTATAGTCCGGCCCTCCAAAGGTCTGAGGGACAGTGAACTGGCCCCCTGTTTAAAAAGTTTGAGGACCCCTGATCTAGCTGAACTGGCGGGGAGGTAAATGGCATGCAGGTCTTGATTAACAAAGGTGTCCCTATTTGTAGTACTTTTCCAGGTGATCTGGAGGCAGGGTGGGGGAGGTTAGAGATTGGATCCAGGTGCTTCGGGCAGGTCCCCGGGGCAATTCAGGTGACTGAGCTAGCCTAAAGCCACTGTCCGGCTTGATCCCATTTCTTAGATATGCGAATATATAATCACCTTAGGCTCTCTGTTGGGGTTTCTCTTCACTCAGGTTTTCTGGAAGATGAGATAAAGAATGAGATTGAGGTTCAGTGGCTGGAGAAGTCCCCACCGACCCCGCTCCCTCGGGAAATGATTACTCTGGAGGTAGGTTCTCCCCTACTTGGCTGAGGACAGCCGGGAGCTCGGGAGCCACTCGTGGATCCATTACCCAGTTGCTGAAGGCGTGGGGTGGGTATATGTGGTTTCCCACGTGTCAGTGTTACTCCCCAGGAAAATGCCACTGTGCCATTTTTAGAGTCACTGTTCCCGATCCAGGAGAGAGCTTTTTCCCGCTCCCAGAGAAACCCCTTGGGAGAACGGTTTCCTTCGTGGGCAAACGATTCTTCTAGGCAGCGAAGTCTTATCTATAGGGTCCCGCGGAACAGGCCTTCTGCTGCTTCCATGTCCTGGCCATTGAAAGCAATCCTGCAGTTTACGTGGGGATGCAGATATTTTTTTGAGATAATGACTTCATTTACTTTCAACCAACACCCAGAAGTGGAATTCCTCAATCCAGGGGGATATTTCCTCATTATCTGGTGGGAAGCATTGAGTTCAGTCTGGGCTGAGGCCTCTCAGACTGGCTTCTGAGATTGTGTGAGAGGATGGCAGTTTTCTTTAGTCTGGGATGTTATGTATGACTGGGGGGCCCTCCCTCTTCCTCCCCCCTCTCTGTCTGCTTCCTTTATAATCACCTGGCCTCCGTGGCTCAGTGGTTGAGCATTGACCTATGAACCAGGAGGTCATGGTTCAATTCCGGGTCAGGGCACATGCTGTATTCTCTCATCATAGATGTTTCTATCTCTCTCCCTCTCTTTTCCTCTCTCAAATTAACAAAGATATATATTTTAAAAAATAAGCCCTCTAGGAGCTTCTAGTGCAGATGGTGGAGGGGGAAGCAGGGGGAAGGTGGTGGGTAGAAGATGTCAAAGGATGGCAGAGCCAGATCATGGAAGACCCTGTTGAGAAAATAAAAATAAAAAATGCAGTTTTGAATCCTCAGAGGAAGGACTCACTAAGGGAGGCGGGCAGGTAGGTTTCACGAGCTTATCTCTGGCTCAGTTTATCTTTATTTTCTTTGAAGATAACTTAAAAGCCGTGACATTTTTGTAATCCCCAGTAGTATACATCTATGTACTCTAACAGAGGTATGAGACTGGCAACTCCCCTAGAAAATATTTTAGATGTTGTCATTTTAAAATCTGGATATTTGGGGGGAAATAGCTTTTAACCAAAATGC
>NW_005367384.1:420496-436635 GCF_000412655.1 Myotis brandtii | reverse complement strand
CACCATCCCCTTCACCTTCTCTATCACCTAGACCTGTTCTTGGGAACTGTGAGATGGCATCCTGGCTGATGCTTTTGCCCCGATCTTGTGTCTGAGTTTTGGCAGAAGTTTGTCGTTTGGTGCGAGCTGTGTCGTCCTACAGCCTGATCTGCCCGCAGGCAGCCCCCGGGACTGGACAGGACCTAGACGTCTTCCTGAGCCGTGTTCTCTTTGGATGCTCATTTTGGAAGGGAGATGGTTCTTTTCTCTGTTTTTTGTATTTTCATCTTCGGTGCCTATGCTTCTCTGTCCCCTTATTACGCCTGCTTATCCCTGGCTTTCTAGGCTCCAGCCCATACCTGGTATTTGTTGGTTGTTGTTGGTGGGGGGGTGACACTAGGTTTCTCTGTTTATATTTTGTTATTACAGTGTGTTTGGGCAGAAGGAATTCTCAACATGTAAATTCACTTCAGCTTCCCTTTTTAGTGTTTTATTATTCTTATTCTTATTTTTTGTTAATCCTCACCCGAGGATACTTTTCCAATGATTTTTGGTGAGAGTGGAAGGGAGAGGGAGAGACAGCCCATACCTGGTATTTGTTGGTTGTTGGTGGTGAGGGGGTGACACTAGGTTTCTCTGTTTATATTTTGTTATTACAGTGTGTTTGGGCAGAAGGAATTCTCAACATGTAAATTCGCTTCAGCTTCCCTTTTTAGTGTTTTATTATTTTTATTCTTATTTTTTGTTAATCCTCACCCGAGGATACTTTTCCAATGATTTTTGGAGAGAGTGGAAGGGAGAGGGAGAGACAGAGAGAGAGAAACATCTATGTGAGAGAGACACATCGATTGGTTGCCTCCCACATGTGCCCCAACCAGGGTGAGGAATTGAGCCTGCAGCTGAGGTATGTGCCCTTGACCGGAATCGAACCCGGGACCCTGCAGTCCTCAGACCAACGCTCTATCCACTGAGCCACACTGGCTAGGGCCTCTCTTCAGTGTTTTAAATGGGGAAGAGACATGTAATTTGCCAAAATGCCTTGACTTCTCCATGAAGCTGCCTTTTCACTCCCCGGAGTTTTTTAATCCTCCCCACGATGACGGAACGCAAGAGTGTGTGACTGTGGCTCTGGCTTACGGCTCTACCGTCACAGAGTTAACGACTGCACAGGCCCCTTCAGGCTCCACTATGATGCCCTGAGTATTTGTTTTCTATTTACTTATCTGTGTGGTTAATGTACAGTCAATGTCATAGTACTTTCTGCCTGGACTACCGTTTTTCTCATTCCTTATAGACCGTTCTGGAAAAGCTCGAAGGAGAGTTACAGGAAGCCAACCAGAACCATCAGGCGTTGAAGAAAAGCTTCTTAGAACTGACTGAACTCAAGTATCTCCTGAAGAAAACCCAGGACTTTTTTGAGGTCATTATTTGGGGACTATTTAAAGCCCTCCTTGCCACCCTTCCCCCCAGCCTCAAATTTCTATTTTGAAAGCTGGCTGGTTTGGAATATGAACAAAGCACCATTTCTGTCCCAAGGCTAGGCCACTGGTGAGCGGGGAGTGTTCTGGGTGCAGTGGCTGTGGTGCTGGTTGAATTAAATGGCAACATACTATGATGCTCATTAAAAAGTATGTGCCCCAAATGGCCAGGACAGAAGTGTCAGTCAGAACAAAGCAGAACAGTTGGTTTGAGCAGATTTGGGATTTGGGTAGGAAGAGATTGGGGAAGCTTTTGATGTGGCATGGAGCGCTCTACTTTTTGAATTCTGTTAACTCTTTGTGGAAAATTAAAGCTTCCTTAGAAGTAGAATAAACTTGGAGGTGTGGGGGTGCTTTTAAGGTTATTTAAATACGTTTAAATGAAAATATTGATCATTTAACTTTCAGACGGAAACCAACTTACCTGATGATTTCTTTACTGAAGACACGTCTGGTCTCCTGGAGTTAAGAGCTATGCCTGCATACATGGCCGGAAAGCTGGGGTTAGTGTAACTCTGTTCTGGAAGTTATGTGGAAATGGGTCCTCCGTTGGTCCTCACTGGCCAGCATGTGATGGAGTTCCCTGAGTGTTTGAATTAATGAATAGATGAATGAATGAACAAATAGCCACTGGAATGAGCACAAAGAGTGCAATGTTTATATTGTCCCCACATAGAAAAGATGTGGGGATAATAATTTTTAACTTTTTATTTTATTTATTTTTTAATTGATTTTGAGAGAGAGAGAGAGAAAGAGAGAGAGAAAGAAAAAGAAATATCTATTTTTTGTACCACATATTTATGCATTCATTGGTTGATTCTTTTTTTCCCTAGAGAACATATTTATTTATTTATTTACTTATTTATTTATTATTGTTTAAAGTTTTACATATGTCTCCTTTTTTCCCGATTGACCCCCTCCCCGCCACTCCCACCCCCGAGGGCAAGCCCCCACCGCTCCAGTGTCTCATTGGTTGATTCTTGTATGTGCCCTAACTAGGGATTGAACCTGCAACCTTGGCATATCAGGATGATGCTCTAACCAACTGAGCTACCCGGCTAGGACGGGGACAATAATTTTGATGGGTTTTCTTAACTGTTCCCTGGCTTTGGGACAAGGCTTATAGGATATATGTTTTTTTCTTTAACTTTGAAATATTGATTTGATAATAAGATAGTTTTGGACTTCGAAGTTTGAAGTGTAATTAGAAATGGGATAGTTATACAATCAAGTCATTCACAAATAGTGGTGCTACAATGTGGTTATGCCCATCAAAATGGGGGGATTTCACACAGTGGAAAGTAAAATTGATGAATTGATCAAAGTGCTGGGTTTTGCAACTCTAGTTTTTTATTCAATAGATACCTGAGGGCCTGCTATTTGAGGTAGTAAGCATTGAATTAGAAATATAAAGAAAAGATACTGAAAATGTTTGATCTGAAAGTAATATAGACCAGTGTACATTAAAAATAATAGACCAATGGAAGTAACCATCTCAAGGTTAAAGTGTAAAGTTTGGGTCAGAAATGATCTAGATGCCTGGATGATGGTAAAAATAAAGATGTATACAAATCCATGTGTATGCTTCCCTCTTAGTACATTATTTGTAATAATACAGAGACCATTGTTGAGCATTTTGAACATCTACAATGCTATAATGAATGGTCTATCATATTTTTAATTGCAAATAATTAAATACAAACTATTGGGATGGTTAAGGAAGCCTTACCATGTGCAAGAAAACAGGAGGTCACAAGGGACTTGAGGTAAATTAGGGCTGGGATTCCGAGTGCCAGGCAGGGCTGTGCCATCAGGTCCTGCATGGAGGGAGGTGGACCTTCAGTGGCTTCACATCTTCACGTCTCCAGGAGTCTTCTCCCTGCACCCCCCTCCCTGTTCCGCAGTAACGTGTCCTCTTCTGCCTGTTGACACCAGGTTCACGGCTGGTGTGATAAACAGGGAGAGGATGGCTTCCTTTGAGAGACTGCTGTGGCGAGTTTGCCGAGGAAACATCTACTTGAAGTTCAGTGAGATGGACACAGTTCTGGAGGATCCCGTCACAGTGGGTATCTCGGGCTGCAGATAACTTCCTCCTAAATTCCCTGTAGCCCTCGCCAGAGGGCTTGCGTTCCTGCAGACACCGAGTCTTTAGTTCTGTGAAGCCAATATCTATTCCCTTGCTTTCTCTTTTCTTTTTTTCTACCTTTGAAAGGTCAAGAACTGATTCTTCCTAACACCACATTCCTTCAAGAAACTTAGCTATACCAGTTTCTAGAAACTTAGCTATACTCCTTCCACACTAGGCAGCTGTGTCTTTTTGTTGTTGTTGTTGTTGTCATGATTTAAAAAAAAATTGGTTTTAGAGAAAGCAGAAGGGAGAGAGAGAGAGAGAGAGAGAGAGAGAGAGAGAGACATCACTTTGTTGTTCCACTTATGCATTCATTGGTTGCTTCCTGTATGTGCCCTGACCAGAGATAGAACCTGTAACCCTGGTATCGGGATGATGCTCTAACCAACTGAGCTACCCAGCCAGGCTGTCTCTTAATCACAAAGAACTAAACTGATTTAGGTCAGTGTGCACATGAGCATAAGAATGACTTGGGGGCCCTAACCGGTTTGGCTCAGTGGATAGAGCATCGGCCTGCAGACTGAAAGGTCCCAGGTTCGATTCCGGTCAAGGGCATGTACCTTGGTTGCCTGCACATCCCCAGTAGGAGGTGTGTAGGAGGCAGCTGATTGATGTTTCTCTCTCATTGACGTTTCTAACTCTCTATCCCTCTCCCTTCCTCTCTATAAAAAATCAATAAAATATATTAAAAAAAGAGTGACTTGAGGGCCTAGCTGGTTTTGCTAAGTGGTTAGAGTGACAGCCCACAGATGGAAGTGTTGTAGGTTCAATTACTGGTCAAGGGTGAGTACCTGGGGTGCAGGTCCAATCCCCTGACATTGTCATGCATGTAGATTTTTATTTTCTTTTGAATTGCTTCCAGGATAGGAATTCAAGGAAATAGGGTTGCTGGCTTAAAGGGTTGTGGGCATTTTTTGTGACACTGGCTGGGACCTGACAGATGGTTTCTCAGGGAGGGGGTCGTACCTGATTCCAGTGCCCCAAGTGGTATGTGACAAGTTCGTTGGATTTATTGCAACTTTTCCAACAATGGGCTCCATAATTTTGCCTTGACTACCCTCCACCCCGAATGAAATAAGAGCAAAAGAGCACATTTCTTTGCTTAAAGTAACATTTTCATATATGCTTATGAAATATATATTCTCCCTTTCTTGTGAATTGTCAAACTTGGACTTTTAAGATGCATTTTAGGCAGGCGGTTGCGGCTTGTTTAGTCATGGCCAAAATTAGGGCTCGAGACCTTCATGGCAAGAAGGACAAGTTGCTCAAACAGCTGGCCGGCCTGAAGGTGGAGCTGTCCCAGCTTCCGGAGCCAAAGGGACGGGCGGCGCTGCTTCCAGTTGTTCGCAAATCTGTCGCCCACGTTCTTACCGTCATTAACCGGACTCAGAAAGGGACCCTCAGGAAATTCTACAAGGGCAAGAAGTGCAAGCCCCTGGGTCTGTGGCCCAAGAAAACACAAACCATGTGCCGTGGCTCAGCAGCATGAAGGGAACCTGAAGACCAAGAAGCAGCCGCAGAAGGGGCGGCCGTACCCTCTGCGCAAGTCCAAGGTCCAGGCCTGAGTATCGAGGCATCAGTAAAGCACAAATTGGCTGACGTTGCTTTGTGTTTGCAGTTGTTTCAGCTAACCGTGCTGGAGAGACAGGCTGGGAGGTGTCTGATGGATTTGGGCAGGCCTGCCAGTCGCTGTTTCAACCTGGTGTGGGGCCCCGGCAGTCCTGGCTGCAAGGATCTGTTGGGTGCTCTGGTGTGGTGACTTGGGGCCTGGAGTGTGGAGCTGCCTTGACGATCCTTTCTGCCAGGGCCATGCGTGCTGGGCAGGGAGAGGCTGGGAGTTGAGTTCTGAGAGCCATGTGCGGTGATGTTATATCGGAGAGGCCCTGGGTGGCTTGATCATGCAGTGGATTTGGAGTCTTGCCTAGTCAGCAGCTCCAGACACTCTAAAGTTGCCCATCTGGGGTGAAGGTGCAAGCCTGGGCCATATCCGGGCTCCCTGCCAAAAACACGTCGTTGGGCTGTGAGGATGCAAGATCTGCCTTAGCCCGGCTTCCTGGTACGCCTTCCACTGCGCCCTTGGATGCTAACGCCACGGGCCTTACCTGCAGGGTTTCAATGCACTTGCCTGTGTTGCAGTCCCAGACTTTGATCTGCAAATAGAAATAAGCAGACAGGCAAAAGAAAAGATGCATTTTAATCAGTGTTCTTATGGATGTACAGTGAGTAACTGTGAGTCCAACATTAGACATGGCTTTACCTCTGTTAAATATCAAGCACTCGCCCCTGAAATGCCTGTGTGTGAGTTAACCCTGGGGAGCTAGGTCAGCTCTTTTCATGTTAAGCCTTGCAATATCCTGGTGACCCTCTTCTGGACGCTTCCTTGTTTATTAATACATCTCTTTAAGTAGAGGGCTTAGAGCTGAGTACAAGGCCCAGCTGTGATCCAACTAGTGTAGCCGATAGTGGAACTCTCTGTCCCCTTAAGACTGCACTGGCCTCCCTGCTGGCCCTGTACAGCCTCCTGGGTGGCCTTGCCCTCAACCATAATGAATTACAAACTTGGACCAACTGGGAGAAATGGAGGTTTTTCAATTTTAAATTTATATACATTTTAAAACCGAAAAACAGAACTTTACATTTTTATTATAATGTAACCAGAAAGAAAAGCTCATTTTTTCCTCCTCGTTCTGATTTTCCAGAAAGAAGAAATGAAAAAGAACATGTTCATCATATTTTATCAAGGAGAGCAGCTCAGGCAGAAGATCAGGAAGATCTGCGAGGGGTAAGGGAGGCGGGCAGTGGCTCCGTCACCAGCGACGTGGGGCGGGGTGAGGCCAGAGGTGTGCAATGCGAGATGCACCATCGGGGCTCTTTGAGGTCCGTTTAGGGATTTAGAATAACTTTCCCACATTTGATAAGAGAATGTGAAAAATGTAACTGATTCTTAATAGCTGTGGAAATAGGAACAGAGAGGACTTAAAGGGGCAAAATTTAAAGGTAACTAAAAGTGGATCCTTTTAACCATTGCAGTTTATCCCAGCTCACAGGCAAACCACATGCTAAGCTGTTTCTAACGTTACAGAATCATCTCATATCCAGCCCCTTAGAAGCAGAAATTACTCAGTAAAGAAGGACATTAATGCATTAATAGATTCTGGGGGGCAAAAGGGGGACAAGTTAAGCTTATAGTTTTGTTTATATAACAGCTCACAGGCTTTATGGTTTGAAAGAAGCTCATTCCTATAATATGAGCCGTGTGTTGGGAAGCCTTCTAAAGGGGGTTCATTTATAGACGGCCACGGAGAAGGTTAGTCTAGGAAAAGGTGTTGCCTCACCAAAGCCAGCAAATAGTGACTTAGCAGAAGAGGGTGTGCAGAATGCGTTGGAGCGATAACCACGTGTCCATTGGAATGCATTACACACAGGTTTCGAGCCACCATTTACCCCTGCCCAGAGCCTGCGGCGGAGCGCAAGGAGATGCTGGCTGGTATCAACACGAGGCTGGAAGATTTAGTCACTGTGAGTGAGGGCTTCAGGCACGTGCTCTGAGGGGCACTGCGGCTGGGCCACCTCTGCCATTGCCGAATCAGTCCTGTCCTTTGGGGCCCTTGCTGGAAGCTGGCTGGGAGGCTTGCTGTTCTCTTGCAGCTCCTGGTGCAGAAGATTTCATAATTAAGAGGCTGTTTTATAGGCTAGAGGTGATGACTCCTCATGTCAGTAATATTTTGCCTGGAGTTAGAACTGACCACAGCCCGGCTTCATCTATGATACAACCAACTAGCCAATGAAGTTGAAGAGCCAGCCTGACCAATTCTTTTGCTACTGAATTGCCCAGTTTTGTAAAGTCTGTCGTCACCCACGGTGGCGCTCAGCGCTTTCATGATTAGAATACTTGCTTTAAGACGCTTTGAAAGTTATCTCTAAGAGCAGCTGATCCCACATCGTATTGTGAACTCTACATCGGTGCTGCCCAACAGGACTTCTGTGGTGGTGGAAATGTTACATATATAACCCGCAGGAGCCAAGCGCCCGTGTGACCTTGGAGCTCTTGGAACATGGCTTGTGATTTAAATTCTTGTAGCTCCATGTGGCTGATGTATTGGTCAGCACGGTTCTAGATCCTCAATGCTGTCCTTAGACATTGGGTGTGTGTGTGTTTCCAAACTCTTAGGCTAACAGGCATCTTCACCCTCCTAGAAAAATCTGTTGGCATTCCTTGGTGTGTAGATGCGTCACTCCAGTATCTGCCTCCATCATACAGGTGTTCTCTGTGTACCCCATTGTCCAAATTTCTTGTAAGGACACCAGTCATATTCAGTAGGCCCACCCTCCTCAGGTATGACCTCATCTTAATTGCATCTGCGAAGACCCCATTTCCAAATAAGATCAACCTTCACAGTTACCAGGAATTAGGACGTTAACATATGTTTTGGGGAGACAGGATTTAACACATAACAATAGTACTGGAAGGAATTTAGAAGAAAAGGAAGAATTCTGCCTAAGAGTTTTAACCTCTAGGAGGGGAGATACACTGCTCATGAGAGTTCAAGGCCAGGTGAGAGCCACAGGCCAGAGGAGGGAGTCCAGAGCAAAGGAAGCCACTGCAGCTGGTGAACCCCCGTTCCTGCCACATTGCCAGACATTTCATGAGTGTCCCTTGTTTTTCTGTGCGTTGCTTTTTGCCCAGGTTATAACACAAACGGAGTCTCACCGTCAGAGCCTCCTGCAGGAAGCGGCTGCCAACTGGCACTCCTGGGTGGTCAAGGTGCAGAAGATGAAGGCCATTTACCACATCCTGAACATGTGCAACATCGATGTCACCCAGCAGTGCATCATCGCTGAGATCTGGTTCCCGGTGGCAGACACCGGGCGCATCAAGAAGGCGTTGGAGCAAGGCATGGTGAGTGGCAGGCGGAGCAGGGAAGGGGAAGATGAGTCACGTCCAGCCTCGGCAGCCCCCTCCGGGCACTGAGAGGTGGTCAGGCTCCGAGTCGCGTGAACTTCACAAGTGACTTGCTGGTAGGATGTCACCTTCGTCTTTGTATCTTCAGTTGTCACCGGTGGTAGGGCACATGGCAGAAACTCCTTTTCTCTCAGCGTTTGACAACTAGTCACCTTTTCTTTCATCTTCAGCAAGTGCATAGCGAGCATTACTGTGCCAGTCACCATGCTCATTATGACTGTGGATCTCACAGTTCAGGGTGACTGTGGATACCATCCTTCACCTCATAACGGTCACAGTCTACCTGGACAGACCATAACCAGGTTCCTGTAAGGACAGCCGACGGGAGTAGAAGGCTCCCTACATGCTGGGTCTCGCAGCGCTCGCCATTCATCTCTCTAACGTTCACGGTGCACCAGGAGCAGATGTAGGGCTGTGCTGTCACAAGGGCCTGCTCTGATGGACTTCTGAGAAAGGGAGACAGACAGTCAGCATGTCCATCATTAGTGTGAGTCCAGGCTGTGATCCATGGTGGGCAGAAGTGAGGCAGGGGGTGGTGAGGGGTGGGGTGGAGACTTGTGCTTATAACCTAGTCACCCTATTGGTGAAGAAGGGACCCTCTGCCCTAAAGAGTACCAGGTGGCCAAACACAGGACACCTGGCACTGGACAGATGAGATTGGCAGCAGTTTACTAGTCACATATGCTCGTAGCCCCGGGGAGGACACCGCATGCCACACAGGGTCACATGGAGGCTGCACTTGGGGCCGGTACTTGGAAGCAGAGTGAACCAGCAGGGGCTGTGGGAGGCAGGCTCTGTAGTGACAACAGGGTCGGGTGAGCCCTGGTTTCCATGGGAGGGTGTGATTAGTTCGTTTGAATAACTTTCTGGGAAGTGGAACCCATTAGGTTGACTACGAGGCAGTGGTCTGGTCTGGCTGAGGGACAGTGGTGGGCCTTGCCTACTAAGTGGGTGGCATATCCGGTGAGACCAGAGGAACTCATGGCTCGACCTTTGGGGCCCTGTGAGACGCGTCGATATCAAGGCAGCGCTTGAACTCTGAGGTCTTACAGTGCTGTGACAGGGCTGCTGGACAGGGCCCCTCTGAAAGCTGGCGTCGGAGCAGACTTCCCTAAATGCCATGGGAAGCCTGGAGTGGGTGGGAGAAAGAGTGTTCAGGCTGAGGGATCTGAAGGTAAAGGCCTTGAGGTGGGATGGGACTAAGAGATAGGAACTGTCTTTATCTCCTTTTTAAAAAAAAATATATTTTATTGATTTCTTACAGAGAGGAAGGGAGAGGGATAGAGAGTTAGAAACATCGATGAGAGAGAAACATCGATCAGCTGCCTCCACACCTTTTACTGGGGATGTGCCCGCAACCAAGGTACATGCCCTTGACCGGAATCGATTTTTTTAGCTGCCTCCTGCACACCTTTTACTGGGGATGTGCCCGCAACCAAGGTACATGCCCTTGACCAGAATCGAACCTGGGACCCTTCAGTCCGCAGGCTGACGCTCTATCCACTGAGCCAAACCGGTTAGGGCTGTCTTTATCTCCTTTATACAGATGAGAAAACTGAGGCATAGAGAGTGGAAGTAACTTGGCTGTGATCCTGTAGCCAGGAGGCAGGATTTGAATGTCCTCACATGATGGTCCAATAACTCCCCACATGGGGCACTTACAAAGAGGGTTTCACCCGGGCTGGGAAGGGCAGGGGCTCCCTGGAGGAAGTGATGCATGAGCTGGACTGTGGAAGCGTGGTCAGAAGAGAGGTGGGAGGAGTGTGCGGTGCAGGCCCACCTGCAGACCAGTGGCTGGAGAGAGGGTGCAGCAGCTGAAGGAATGGGAAGGTCAGGGAGAGGCTGCAGGGCAGTTCCTGAAGGACCTCATGGCGGTGTAAGGGAGCTGATCTTATTCCCGTGCTGGGTGACATGATCCAGGTTGCATTTTAGAAACACGTGGCTGTAGTGTGGAGAAGACCATCAAGCCTTCGGGGAGGAGTTGTCCGAATGCAAGGATTTCAATGAACAATGTTGCTCTGTAATCACAAAGGGGTCAGACTTCTACAAGGCTCCTTACGGCTATTTCTACAGTTTCTCCATCCTCTGAAATAATCAAAGTATTTCCCCAGATAGGAGTAGAAGGCTCTATGCTGGTAGGAGGTGAGGAGACAAGTGTAGGAGGATAGCTATTATTATCACCAATGAGCAAAAAATACTTAGGCTACGCTAATGTTATGTCCGCTGCTGGAGGACGTGTTAGAAAAAAAGGAGGAAGCCACAGTCCTTGACCTCAAGGAGGTCATAATTGCACACATGAAAACATATATCATCATAGAGTAAGGAACTCCTCTACTTGCATGTAAGCTTGGGAAAGTTACTTAACCTCGCTCTACCTTCGTGTCCTCATCTCTAAAGTGGGGCGTTGTTAGGAGGACTGAGGAGCACTCACTTAGCTGGTGCTAAGCCCCACTGGGTGTGCAGGTGGTGAGTGCTGTTGGGTTAGGAGTGACCAGAAGGTACCTGGGAGGTGAGCTAGGAGAGTGGTCCCTACTTGGGAAAGTGAACAAGGGAGGTGGCTACTGTGGAGTTGGGTGATTTCCACAGAGAAGCAGTGGGGGGGCAGGGGAGGTGTGAATGGAGGATTAGTCAGCTATGTAAAGAAGTCTTGATTACAAGGCTAAAGAGTTCTGGCTTCATTCTTTTGGTAAGAGGAAGCCTTTGAGGATTTTTGAGCAGGAAGGTAACATGACTAAAGTAGTGTGTTTTGTTTGTTTTGTTTTATTAAAAGAAGGATTATGCAGTCTGGAGTGTAAGATAAATGGGAGGGAAAGAGATGGAGGAGGCTGGGGAGGCTGGGGCTTGGCTGGTGGCTGTGGGAATGGGAGGGAGAGGGATTGGAAAGGGACAATTAGCAAGATCTGGAGATTGGTGATTAAATCAGGAGAAGGGAAAAGTCTGCGGATTTCAAAGTTTCAAGAATTTGGAGAATGGAGACTGTCGAAGGAACAGCCTGGCTTTAGGGCAAGCTGATGAGTCCAGTTCTAGGCTCCTGGATTATGTGGGGTTGCTGAGACATGAGCGTTTGAAAGCCTAGGCAGGCAATGAAAAAAATCGAAATTTTCAAGAGGGTCAAGGCCATTTGAAAGATTGAAACAAAATTCGGAAAGTGGATGAGCTCTTGGGGGGAGTAAGTAGAGAGAAAGGGAGAGGAGAGCCAGCCCCAGAACGGATGTGTAAATATGCATTTCAGGAGCAGGAGACTGCAGATCGCCAGGGAAGCAAGAGGAATTCTACTCTCTGACAGCTTTCCTGTCAGATAAGTTAGATGAGTATTAGGAAGGTTTTCACTTTCATGGGAGAGATCGTGAGTCTCAGAGAGGTCAAGAGATTATCCCACGTTCACCCAGTAAGTGATGGCAAGAGTTGCCCTGTGCTCCAGCCCAAGGCTCTCTGCCTTACATTTTTGTCACATGTTCTTTCTTGCAGGAACTAAGCGGCTCCTCCATGGCCCCTATCTTGACAGCAGTGCAATCTAAAACAGCTCCTCCCACGTTTAACAGGACCAATAAATTCACTGCCGGCTTCCAGAATATTGTAGATGCGTATGGTGTAGGCAATTACCGGGAGATGAACCCAGGTAAGGTGTCTGATACGTTACATGCCTGAGCAGCTTGAAAATGAAAATTGGGTAAGATTCACCCCCAAGGTGGCAACCTAGCAGGTGAATTACTTTAAACTGTGACTTTCCTAAAATCATATTTGTTTTTTTGAATGCTCTGCATCATCTTCTGTAAAGGTGATTAGTGAAAGATTTGTTCCTTGTCAAGATTTCACCTGTTCTCCCTTAAACCAGGGGTCCTCAAACTTTTTAAACAGGGGGCCAGTTCACTGTCCCTCAGACCGTTGGAGGGCCGGACTATAGTTTAAAAAAAAACTATGAACAAATTCCTATGCACACTGCACATATCTTATTTTGAAGTAAAAAAACAAAATGGGAACAAATACAATATTTGTATTTGCATGTGGCCCGCGGGCCGTAGTTTGAGGACCTCTGCAACTGTAGCCTTATCAGGCAGCCAAATTCGGTTCTTGTTTGTTTAACAATTCAATGAGGGTCATCTCTAGGCATCTCCACAATCTCATAGTTGTGTGGGAGAGATGGGAACACACAGAATGTGGAGTCAGAAGCCTGGATTCCTAGTGATATAAACTGTGATGTTGGTAGCCTGGTTTATAAAATAAAGGGGTAGACTAGCTCTCCCTTAGCCAAGCAGTGCATGATGCTGTTTTTGTCCAGCCTGTGTCCCAATCTAATTTGTGACCCATAATGCAGGGCCCCATAGGTGAGCAACTGCTGGAGGTCTGTGGTACATGTGAATGGTGGAGAAACAAGCAGAAGATGGTAGTGGAAAGAGCATAGAAAGCACATAGAAAACGGATTTTAAATCCCATTAAACTTTATGATCTTGGGCAAGTCACTTAACCGCTCCCAAACTCAGCTCATCTGTAAAGTGGAGAATAATAGTGTTTATCCATTGATGAGCTCATGTATGTGGGAGCCAAGCAAGTGTCAGGGGTGCGAATACTGAGAGCTGACAGAATCAGAAAGGCACAAGGGAGCCAGCCTATCACAAGGAGCGTAATAGGCCAATAGTCGGGGAGCCCACAGGACTGTTGGGAAGACTCAGGCTGTTGTGGTTCTCACCTCTGCAGCTCCCTATACCATCATCACTTTCCCCTTCCTGTTTGCCGTGATGTTTGGAGACTGTGGTCACGGAACTGTGATGCTCCTGGCTGCCCTTTGGATGGTCCGTAATGAGAGACGTTTCCTCGCCCAGAAGACGGACAATGAGGTGGGCGTCCATCAAATGTCTCCCCTCATTTCCTCAAATGTTCTTAAAGTGTGATTGTTGTTTTTGCCATAGGAATAGCATGTTCTTATGAGAAGGGGAAAAATGGAAAGTGAAAAAGAGCCAAAACTCAACATAAACACTAGGCCTTCCCTGAGCTTGTCAGGTTAGCATGTGGTTCCTTTTCATCCACAGTCCTTTGCATGGTTTGGTGCAGTTCCTTTTAGCATTTTTGTTTTTTTGTACATTGCTTGGCAAGGCATTGATCTTTCCTTTTTTTTTTCTTTTTTACTAATATTGATTTTTTACTTTGATTATAAAAGCAATATATGTTCATTGTAAAAATTGGGAAAATATAGCCATCTACTTAGAAAAAAATTACAATGAGTGTTTCTGTATTACCTTTCTAGTTTCCTTTCTGTGCTTAGACAAAAAGATACAATTTTAGAAATTGGGATCAAATCGTGCATATTAATTTGTAGCCTCCTTTTTTTTTCACTTAAAATAGCACAAATAATTTTCATGGCAGAGCCCTTTCCCCACAAGCCCACGCTCAGTGTTCTTGTGAAACACAGACATCCCGAACACCATGTCTTCACTTTCACACTTGAAGTTCTATACCTTCCATGAAGTTCCCTCACAGAGCGATGCGAAGGTTGAGACAACTCAAGAGTTGCATTGTTTCAAAGTTAACCAGCTGCTGTCACTTTGTGGCCACTGGTATTGCATTTTACAAAGTGCAGACATGCCTTGAGCCATGTTCTGAATTTTATCTGCAATCTATTTTTTACAGGTTGACTTAATTAGAGCTAGTTCAGTGATGTCAGAGTGAGTTAATCATAAGCAAGATTAGTGATAAATCAACCTATGACCAATACAGTTTTTCATGACAAGCATTTTATTTAGAGAGAGAGGAAGGGAGAGCGAGGAAGAGTGAAAGAAACATTGATTTGTTGTCCCACTTATTTATGCATTCTTTCGTTGATTCTTGTACGTGCCCTGACCTGGGGTTGAACCCACAACCTTATCATTTCAGGATGAAGCTCCAACTAACTGAGCAACCTGGCCAGGGCTCATGACAAGCATTTTAATAGATGTAGTTTCCTGTAATAAATATTTGAAGTCTCCAAGTCCACTCAGCGGTTCTCATGGTTGTTGCACATCCTGCAGTATCGGGAGAAAGCACTTTCTCTTCTTAGTGGATGTACTTAGAAACTCAACTTTTAATGGAGACCCCCCCCCCGAAAAGGAGTATAGATTTGATTTGCCGTAAAATTTAGCAGCCAGCTCAGTGCTTACCTCCTGGAAGTGCTGGAGACACAGCCACCCACTTTCAAGTCCCCCTTTTCACAGGTGAGGCCTCAGTTTCTGCTTTAATCACATTTTCTAACCAAGGCTGAATTCAAGCATTTGAGGCCTCTATGCTTGCTTCCACAATAGCAATGGCCAGTCTAGGACTTTTCAGAGTCACCTGTAGAAGCTCAGGAAAATCATGATGTGTGTGCTCTTGCTATCTGGGCCACTTTGGTGCCTGCCTGGTCGCGTGGCCCCTTGTGCATAGGGCCTGCGTGCCTTGCTGTGGAGAGACCTGATCACACACTGGCTCAGAGCTCACTGACAGTCCTCTCTCTCTCCCCGAGGCCAGATCTGGAACACCTTCTTCCAGGGGCGCTACCTCATCCTCCTCATGGGCATCTTCTCCATTTACACGGGCTTCATTTACAACGACTGCTTCTCCAAGGCTTTCAACATCTTCGGCTCTTCTTGGAGCGTCCGACCCATGTTCAGAAATGGCACATGGAAGTAAGTTCACAGACAGGGACGGGTTGTTCCCTGGCCATCTATGGCTGAGCAAATCTACGCCTGGCTCGGCCCAGAGGTGTACCCACAAATTCAACAAATAATGCCATTTTCTCAACTGAGCATGAGACCTTGTGCCACTTCCTCAGTAACTGTGCTGATAACTGTAACTCATGGAAATAGTTTTTAAAACTTTAGCTCAACTGCCCGGCTGGCATGGCTCAGTGGTTGAGTGTCGACCCATGAACCAGGAGGTCACGGTTCGATTCCCGGTCAGGGCACATGTCTGGGTTGAGGGCTCGATCCACAGCATGAGACAGCCAATCAGTGGTTCTCTCTCATCATTGATATTTCTACCTCTCCCTTCCTCTCTGAAATCAATAAAAATATATTTTTTTTAAAAAGAAGAAAGGACTGACTTACAGGATTTGGCCTCTAAGAGGATAAAGGTTATCTCTGGTCATTTTTGGGATTTGGACAATGTCCTTCTGTTGCTATGTCCATATTCTGATATCAGATATGGTTGTAGAATGGTCTTGCTTTTGTCTAGATCCATCGTGGTCACAGGATGGCCTTGTCTGATGTTGGTGTTCTGTGAAATTGTTTATGCTCAACAGCAGGCTTAGCTGTGGGTACCCGGCCAGTTCTCTCTCGTCAGGGGTGGCTTTCTGGTTTGTGGACACACAAACACGCCTCTGCTAGTGAAATCCAGCCACTTGCCCTGAGGCGTGTTGATAGGACTGTGTGTGTAGGGTGGCCAGGGATCTATTTCTGTAGACTCCTTCATCCCTACCCCTACCTTTTTTCTGATGTAGTATATACACTGAGTGGCCAGATTATTATGACCACCTGATGTTTGTAGGCAAATTAGCTATAATTTCGCGCTGAAGTTGCTAGAGGGCCAGACCATTATAAATAGGGAAGCAGGTTGTTTACCACGACAGTAGAAGTGATTTTTT